>NC_054490.1:26006544-26306544 GCF_017639515.1 Carcharodon carcharias
CGTCTTTGCTTACAGATCGTCTTGAGCAGATAATAGGATTTGTCGCTAAACTTATTGTCTCGATCGCCCGCATTTTCTGATGATAATACTTGCAAATGTTTCAGTGATTTGTTCGTGTGGAGGGCATATCTGAGTGCCAGTATAGCAGTGTCTGTGAGATTGTTGTTGGTCAACCTGCATTACAAAGTGTCCAAATGTAACAAAGTGACATAGAGTTCATTTTATAACAGAAGCCAGCGAATGCACACAATCGCAATAACTTTATGAAAATGTGAGACGGCTACATAACAATTGACTTTCCTGCCCCGAATCCGAGCAGAGGCCATGTTTAAGCACAAATCACGCGCAATTTTATTACACTAGTGTTTTCATTTTGCTATCCGTCCTTTCCAATGCTTTATGTAATTGTTGCACCCCTGAATATTTCAAAGCATTGTCATTTAATCGAAAAGCAGGAAATTTCAGTTTAGAGATCGCTTTAGATATAATGATGTTTTTCCACATTACTATGTTCTTAGCAATTAGACAGAAAAATGTCAAATGAAATTTAATATAGAGGAGTGCTCTGTAGCATATTTTTGGAAGAAGGAAATGAAGAGGTTAACACATTAAACAACGTGCAGGTACAAATTCCCCCTGGGATCTATGCACAGAGCAAGCTGAATGTGGAAGGGAACGATTCAAAAGTAGTTAGCCTAGCATTTGGGATATTGGGCTTCATATATAGAGGAAGTTAGTACAAAGACCAGGATTTTATGTTGAAGCTTTTTATAGCTTTGCTTATACTGCAACCTAGAGCATTACGCTTAGTTCGGGGCAAAACATTTTCGAAAACATGTGTTGCGCCTGGAGATGGTGCAGATGAGATATCAGGGAATTGCTATAGGAATTAGCGGGTTTAGTTCTAATGTTAATTTAGAGAAGCCGGTGGTCTCATTGTAGCTTTGAGATTGAAGGCCGATTGGATAGAAATATAAATTATTATGACAGTTTGGAATTAGACAAATGAACCTGCTCTCATTCGCTGCGAGACGCCGAGCGGTTCATGCTTTTGTGAATCAAGAACTGGAAATGTTGATAACAAAGCTCACTAACGGTTGAACCTTGTAACTAATGGGAACTATTGCCAAAAATACAGATCCATCCGTCAGCATATTATGTTCTTCACCATTACTTGAAAGGATATATGGTGCCCAGGATATCAAATTGCAAATGATCTCCTTAACACTTCCCCAGAATCAAAATTGGTAGATTTTACTGCAAAATCGCGCTGAGTAGAGGGAGGCTGGCGCTTCCATTTAAAGTAATGAAGTGAGTCCTGGACATAGCAACCGTGTATTCTTTTAAGCCCCTCTTTAATTCACCTGCAATTACTGTGTAAAATTACTTCATTAAAACATTCAATTTTGGCATTCCAGATCATAGCATAACTTTGTGTTAGAGGAAATACCGTTTGCATTTAAAAAGCGCTTATGTGCACATGCAATAAAAATCTGCCTGTTTTAAATTGCTACATAAGTCACAATAACCTCAGCCCCTGCTTTCAACTGTAGAAAAATAAGAATGGATTAAAGATTTCTCTATAAAGGTGCATACCTGAGCATTTTGCATTTGTGAAGCACCAGTAAAAGCTTCTGGATGTGATCAGTTTCAATCGAACAATAAACCAAGTTCAGTTTCTTGATTTTTCTACAGGGTTCCAGATCGGTTGCTAATACACTGCAGTCCAAAATGTTCAATCGAACAATGCGAAGATTAGTTTCCCTCATAGATTCAAGTAACCCTCGCATTAGCTCTATGTTCTGAGATTCAAATAGAAGATATAACCTGTTCAGGAGTGTTTTCTTGCTCTCCGCACTGCGCGTGCTTTTGAAGTTGTGTTCCAGGCGCACCTTCAACCAATTCTGAACCTGTCGATTTACATTTTTAGCGAAGGCACCCAAATCACTCTGTAGTTCTTGGGTTGAATTTGACGCAGAGAGGCCAATGAGAAAACGCAAAAATATATCATACCGGCCATCACTGTTGGTGTAAGCTTCATTGAGAATGTTTTCTATGACCAGTACCGGTGACCTCAGAAAGACAGAGAGAGCTGCAAGAAATTCTTGGATGGTGAGGTGAGGGAAGGTGTAGGCAACAACATTAGTTGACGTATCTTTCTGTAATATTTCTATCATAAATCCTGAGGTAAACTGTGAAGGTTTGCGACCATGTCGGCTGAAATCGTAATTGTAAAATATCAATGTTTTCTTGGATATGCCTTCATAGGCCATAGCGCCTATTTTCAGCAAAAATTCGCGTCGGTTGTCTATAGGACAAGTCCATCGTTGTAAGAGACTAGCTATGTAGCTTGAAAATAGGCTTGTAACAGTTTTAGGCATTGAGTTTTTGTTTTTTGCTTTTTTTTCAAAGAGAGGTTTGAGTGCAGAACAGATGACGAAATAGTAGCAAGGGTTAAAGCAAAGGGTGTATAAGATATCATTTTGCTCTACGTAGGCAAAGACCTCATCTGCAATTTCCTTGTTCTGGAATAAATTCTGAAAAAATAATCTCTTCTTTCTTCCTTAAAAAACCCCAAGATCTCAGCCCAGAGATTGATCCCAGCTTGATCCAGTGTCTCCAGGTCTAGGGGCTGGCTTGTAATTAGCACTGAGCAGCCCCTCAATAATTTCCCCTGTACCAGGCATCGGACAATAACAGATATTTCACACTGACTCTCGGGATCGAAACAATGATGCTCAACAACTGTGTTTCTTCGTTGATCACTGAAATCAATTGTCTCTTTAAATTCATCAAAACCATGAAATATTACCAATATGTTATTTGGTTCTTTCCAAACAGCCTGAGTGTTTGTCCGAAAATACGGATATAAATTGGTCGTGATTTCATTCAAACTTGATCCCTTTGTTATATTATTCAACTCACGGAATTTGAAAAGAAAAACAAAGTTGAACTGTTGATATATTTTCCTTGCAGACCACTCCTGAACAATCTTGTGCACAATGGTCGTTTTACCAATACCAGCAACACCTGTTAAGACAGCGGTACCAGAAAGGCTCGTTTGACCAAATCTGCTTCTGAAAAATTGATCGATCTGAATTTTTTCCAATAATTGTTTAATGTTACGCTTTTGCCAATGTTCATGCTCTTTCCCTCTAGAAATCTGTTCATGTTCATTAAGCGACCGTTGACGCGGGGAAGATATGACATGCAAATATGTGTACGAGTCTTCCTTTTCACCATTTGTCATGTTCCTCGTCAGGAATTGGGTCTTGAGATAGTCTTTGTGTTGCCGGTAAATGTCTTGGAGACGAATGGAAAAAAATATTAAGTTAAATAAGCGAATGCATTATTTGATAGGTTGTGCACAGAAGATGCTCAATTTACACTATAATGCTTGATTTAATGTTTTAATTCATGAATGCGTTGGGCAATGAAAAAACTCAGTGTCCATGCTAGCTGTGTATTCTAGATTTACCTGATACATTAAATATGAGTTTCAGCTACCAAGGTTATTAACTAACATATCCAGATCATCTGTTCAAGCCTTTGGTTTACTTGGCCAGTATGCTACCTACTCTGCTACCACAACCATTGTTTCAAGGTAACAAGAATAAATATTTTACTTCTGATAATTTTCCTATGATTTCTATTGCCTTATGCTGCTGACAGGTTTCATCTCCACCTCGCTCAGTGCTCATTCCTCATGCATTAACTGGTTCGTTGTTGCATGATTAATGTCTTGTTAAAGGAATATAGTTGTATCGCAGTAACATTTTAATTGTCTCCACAGGGAGTATTCTATAGAAAGAGGGAGCTGGAGTGTTGGGGGACACTCGGTGCCTACGTCCTCTGTAATTATTTACCTGATACATTATGTAAATTATTTATGTTAGGGGAAATTAGAAATTGTAAAAGAGAATACAGAAGACTTTACTGAAAAACCCTTAAAATCTCCACGCAGACATGCCCACTATAGATATATTAAGAGTTTAAGATTAACAGATGAACATTGCACAGCCTTGAGAGTCAGGCTGGAGACACAAGCAGGATCTGAAGTAGATTAAGTGTATTCCCCTCTTTCAAAGGGAAGGGGCAGATGCTTTTAGCTTAGACATGGGAAGGCACACAATAGGCTTTGGTGAAACGCAAACAGTCCAAAGCTGTGAGAAGCAAGGCCTTTGCATACATGTTTTAATTTAAATTGGATAATATAGTTACTTAAACATCCTTTGGAGTAATTGGTTAACAAAATAACATATTTATGTACTCAGTGTCATAGACTTAGCATGGGACCAGTGTGTAGATTAACAATTTTATTTATTCAACTGTACTCATATCATTATGATAAGAGAAACGTACAACAGAAATGAAATGCAATCAATCTGAGAGCTGGGTCTTCATTCTTAGGAATGATTGTGGCTCACTTGCAGATGCTTGAATAAAACTGATTAACAGGAAGCCCGATTCTCTGTGGATACTGTGCGATTGGAGAGTGTACCCTCTTCAATGTCACACACAAATTCAAGTGAATTATACGCTAGAGTCTGTTTTACACTAATGCAAAGTTTAAGGTTAAACTGGAAATTTACTCCCTCAACTGCATTGGGAATATTCTTGAAACACACTTGATCCATCGCCTTAAAATGCTAAATAATTGGACAGTTTCCACTTAATCTTGCCCTATTGAAACACACAACTAAAATGCAGCATCGCTGGTACATTCACTTAATCATTCCATGTAATTTGTTATCTCCTGTTCATGACTCCGCTCCTACGGTGTAATTAGCAACACGATATCAATAGCCTTTCTGAAATAACAATATTGTCAAGCTGTTAATAAGTCGATTATCTATCATTTGGTAGTATGAAATTTGATTATTGCTGAAAAAAGGGGACATATATAAGCTTGTTTTTCTTGTGCTCGTCAGGACACTTATTCTTAAGACTGGCCGGTTGAGAACAAGGTGTATAGGTTATACATGCCTCATTTTCGCGGAAATAATCGACAGATTATATGAGAATTTTGCAGCCCGTTGTAAAACAAGAAACAATTTTAATCACCCCGCTAATAACATCTCTAATTGCTTTTATTCACATCATTTCGGTGTTTCATTCATGGAAAGGAGGTGGGATTCTCAGCGTTAAAATGCTCTGATGGAGAGCTTATTCATCATTATTTTGCAAAAGATACTTCAAAATTCTCGGTCATTCTGCATGATTCAAGGCACTACCGAAAAGTGTTGACAAAGTATGTCATTAACCACATTGCTCGATTGTTTGTATTAAATCCTCTAACCATACGTCCGCGTAATTCATACCTACATCACCTAAAATTCATACTATGACCAAAGTTCTTTCTGGTGAGCAGGAGGGATGTAAATAACTTGGGGGCTATGGGGGTGGGGAACAGTGCTGGGAATGGCTGTGTAAAGAAACTGGAAAGGGGCATCAAAGTAACAAACATTTTTTTGTGTGTTAATATATTTGATTAAAAAGAGGCTGAGCAGGAGCATTGGGCCCTGTAAAAACTAATAACAGTGATATTTTATAGGAAAGCAACGAAATGGGCGCCATGCTGGCTAGTTAATTTGTACCACTATTTATTATATATTATGGAGATCTACATACTAAATTATGAGTACAGATTAAGCCAAATATTGTTTCCGTCCAGAAATTAACAAGCTTAAGTGTTTAACTGATCGAAATTTTCCAAGTATTGCGGGAAGAAATGGGACTGTGAGGGAGATTTTCTTTTTCTCCCCTCCCTTTGCGACATTTGTTACTAGAAACATAGTGAGAGACAGTGCATGATTAAAATTAGGAAACACTCTGCAATCGGAGTATTCTACAAGCACAGGTTATACTTCCAAAACCCAATTTGTTTTCGTTAAATTTGGTTAAAACTGGGATTAATAATTTTTGGCATAACTCTTTGCATTAAGCCAGATCAGGAAAATACAGAAATATTGAGTTGGTTCATATATCAGGCATAATCGCACTGAATGATGGAATAAAGTTGAGCTGCTATCCGTGCTCCTATCATCATCATTGAAATGGTTGGTGGATATGTTTAAACATATGGATTGTTAAAGAAGAGGCAGCCTGATTTTAAACAGGGTGAAAGAATGTCTAGCTAAGCTGCTGGACTCTTTTTGAAGACAGAACAGAAATTGTCGTTGAGGTAATGCTGTTGATGTGCTGTGTATGGACTTTCAAAAGGCATTTGGTACAGTGCCACAGGACAGAATTGTGGGAACAGTTAATGTTCATTGAATAAAAAGGGCAGTAGCAGCGTAGATACCGAATTGGCTTTACGATACGAAGCAGAAAGTGATGACGAAATGATATTTTTCAGGCTGAGGGATGTTTTGTAGTGGAGTTCCCCATCTGCCGGTATTGGGACACTTACATTTCCTGATATATATTAGTGATCTAGATCTTGTTGTGCAGAAGGCAATTTCAAGGTTTCTGGATGATACGAAACTTGGGAGTGTTGTGACCTGTGACGATGGCAGTGGGAAATTCAAAAGTGTGTAGACGATTTGGTGGAATTGGCAAATAGATGGCAGGTGACTTTCAATGCGGAAAAGTGTGAGGTATTGCATTTTGGTAGAAAGAACATGGGCAGACTATATGAAATAAGGGGCGACATTTTGAAATGGGTGCTGGAGCAGAACGTCCTGAATGTATACGTACATAGACCACTGACGGTCGCAGGACAGGTGGTGATTGCAGTTAATGAAGAATATACGACCTGGGATTTATTAATAAGGACATTGAGTACTGTAGCATGGAGCTTATGCTGAAGATATATGAGACACTCGTTAGACATCAGGTGGAGTAGTGTGAAGACACAGGAGCGAGTGCCGAAGAGGCTTACAAGAATGGTTCCAGTGTAAGCAACCTTCAGTTATGAAGATAGATTGGAGAGTTTGGATATCTTATTCTTGGAGATAATTAGGCAACGAGGAGATTGAGTACAGATGTTCAAAATCATGAGGGCGCTGGACAAATTTGATAAGGACAATCTGTTCCCGCTCGTAGAAGGTTCAAGGAGGAGGGAGCACCGATGCAAAGTGATTTACAAAAGAAGTAAGTTTGAGCTGAGAAAAAAAAAAAAATCACATAAGGAGTGGTTTGGTTCTGGAATGCACTGTTTGGAAATGTGATGGAGGCAGGTTCAATCGAGGCATTCAATAGGGCATAGCATGTTTAGATGAACAAAAACAAAGTGCAGATGTGCAGCGAATAGGCAGGGCAATGGCACTCGGTCACAATGCTTTTTGGAAAGCCGGTGCAACACGATGGGCTGAATGGAGTACTCCTGTGTCATTAAGATGCTGTGGTTCTGTGAAACATGCTTCACAATTAGATATTGTCATATAGTTCGCCAAATTTCTTAATTATCCCTAGCTTACTGTGGAGTTTTACGGCCCATCGAGGCAAGGATCGACCCTTAGAAAGCGGCAAGCCTTTCAAAATTCCCTTTGTTACGGCGGGAACGGAATTCCCGCCGGTTCGAGGAACCGAAAATGGGCGCCCGTCTCTGAGTAAATGGTTTTGGATTCGAACTCACACAATTATTACAGGACATAATCTACCACGGTTTTTTTTAGGATAGTTGCATGTTGGAGGTGCCATATTTCGGACATCAAATTGTCTTAAAAACCATATGGCATTGTTCATATGATTTCAAGTGCAGTTAACCCCCCGTCCTGACAATAATCCACCTTTAATAAAAGTTATAAGAAAGAAAAAATATTATTACATTATAATTGATTGCTGTTGATTGCCTCGGTGGGCCCAAGTTATGTCTAAATATGCAACCATGTTTCTTCCCTTAAAACATTGACCACATTGTAAAACTCTTCATTATCTGTAAAATTTTTATAGCGTCACGTGGTCAAGATAGGCGCTGCGCATTTGCAAGCCTTTCATTTTTACACCTGGACCAGTTAGAATTTACATGCTGTGAAATATTATTTGAAATAAATCATTACACGCTCTGCTAGTTTTTTTTTTTCAGCCATCTCTTTTTTGACAAAATAAGCTGAATCTCCTTAAAATACCGGACATGGGACGTTGCTGTAACTATTACTGGGTGATGCCTAATGTATTATAGATTCAACCTCAGTTATGTTTTAAAACCTTACATTTATCGTATTCCTTGAACGAGATAAGTCTGTGGCAATAAATCTTTCCACTGACGGATTTAAAAGCTGATTTAATTTGTCATAATTTTGTTTGCACTACTTCCTTATAACCTACAGAGCCATCTACTGTGTCATTTATTATTATCGACATCCTTCATCGAGCTTGAGCAACGTAGCAAAAAATCCAATGTGTCTAGCTTTTCGCTGCATCCTAAATTAATTGCACAATACCTAAAGGTATATTGCAGACAATATTATGCATTCTGCACACATTAGTAATGTTGATATTGAACATGGTATTCCGTACTAATATAAATAATTAATCTTCCAATTTCAATAACATTAGAATTGCTCATAAGCCTTGATTGCTAAATAGATGCATTAGGATAATGACATCACTTAACACGCAGTAGTTTTGAAATCGCTGTCCAATGTACTTTTCGGGAGCTTGCATTGTGTTACTAATTGAACAGCATTTAATACCTGCATGCATTCCAAAGCAAAGAAAACGTACCTTGCAACTCATTTGGCACATTTTGTTCAATGTTGCTCCAAATTATCTCCTTTGATAAACTGTAAACTAATGATGAATGTAAAATTCGAATGTCCCATCAATAGAGTAGCATAACTCATCAACAAATTTTCATATGTAATTATTGAATCGCAAATTAAATGAGCCAACTGAGACCTTTTGCGTGTATTTCTTTCAGAATTCCTCTTAGCTTTGGCTTTGTGCTCTGCATTCTTACAAATATTGCCCACAATGCTCTCCCAGCTTCACTTCCGCTTTAAATCACATTAGTGAAAAGATCCTTGTAGGCATCTTTAGTATCTTCATTCCATACACGTTGCCTGATGAGCTGAAAGCACATTTCAGACAATTTGTACTTGCCATCATGCACTGTTGTCTATCAATTACATCGATAACTTGTATGGCAAAAATATACCGAAATTGGTTTCAAATGAATAAGCCGAATCCCTATCTGAAAATGTTCAGATGACAAAATTTTAATGGTTACAAATTATGGCTGGAATATCTGCTGTAGAAACTAAAATCAAACTTGAAGGATGCATATTGGGCGGGGTACTGACAACGGACGTTATTGTGATGTTAAGCATTTTGCTAAAATAAGTCAGGAGGCACAAATTTTCACCTTAAAATCTTACCTGGCAAAGTGCACTGGAATGAAGGAACAAAATGTAAAATGGGTATTGATACATTAAACGAGGGACAAATAATCATAAGGCTATAAAAGTTTTAATAAAGCACCAATCCATGACCAGCTTTTTGAGATAGTAGACGTCAAAAGATGTTTAGCCTTCTCGAAATATGAAAATAAATGTCAGCAAAACACACTGAAACACTGTCTCACACACAAACAGAGATACAAACAGATAATATAAAAGTTATTATTTTTTTACAATATTAAGAGCAAATCATGGAATTATTAACTACAAAAGGCACCATTTAAACTTAAAGCAGATAACGTGCCGCACAATTAAAAAATACAAAACTATGCAACCACATTTAGATGTGTTTATTTGTTAATCGAGGGGAGAATTTGATATAACATTTTTTTTAGAAGAGTTGTTAGGAAAATGAATTAATGCCGGGAAACATAGTTAAGCAGACCACAAAGCAGTTAATACCAATTGAATGATAATTGAATCGGATATAACTCTATAACTGAATCACTACCTACTCTTTCGGATTGAAAGGGTTGTCGACCTCTCATGCTACCTTCCTTCATATGTATCCAATCTATGCCCATAGAACATGTGTTTAAATTGGCGAAGTTATTTGCTTTTAACCTACATGTGGACAGCTTGGATAGTTGAAATCAGAAGGCTGGATTTCAATCTCACCTTCATATTTCATTTTAGTCATGAAGGGTATGTTGGAAGTCTGGTGTGAAAATATGATTATACCTTTTTTAGAAAGCTTCACGTGTATCTTTCTTAAAGTTCTTCCCCTCAATTATTCCAATTCATCATGCGATGGAGAGGATCAGGTTACACCTACTATTCTCACAGAAATGTTTATCTTTGTACATACGAATACATCAGTACGTGGGTAAACAGACAATAATCTCGTTGAAATTTACTAGGGTGATTGGTTCGAGGTTTATTTTTTGACTGCTTAACTTCATTGATATTATTATTTAAACGTAGAATGGAAATCCAGGATGTAAGTGTTTAATTGTTTTAACAGCATCCATAGCGTTCTATATTTAAATACATTGCTCATTCTAGGCTTTTTTTTTAAGAATTCTTGAAAAGTGAGGCTGGAAGTTGATTGTTCTTAATGGAGATAGCTTTCGCCGCAACTCCTCAATATGATTACCACCCCTTCTAGTCACAGGCCGCATAACCAATCTGAAGCCCGAAGTGAAATATATACCTCTGTCAATGTTAGCAGGACTTCAATCGTAGGACTTAAATTCGAGAGTGAATATATCAATAATGCTGCCAAGAGGAAAGTAAAAATATATGCACACTTGCTTACTTAAGGGGTAAAAATAAAGTAATATGTTTATTTTAAATTACATAGAATTTTCAACTCGGGATAAGTCATTTGCCCCATTCGGTATCGCGTTTCTCAGTTTCTCCAGCAGTTTCCTCATACCCTAAATTATGTCATGCGATCACCATATATTTCGGATCCTTGATAATTCTTGTTACTGCCCATTAAATACATCTGTTCTATTCGTCTCCAGAACCAATAATGTTAGCCAGTTATACATTTTATTAGGTCACAAAGTTAACGTCACTTTTCGAGAGGACAGATCGTCAGCCTGTTGCGAAATTGGCAAATTGAGGACTCTGAATTAGGGGAGTAAAACTAGCTTGAGGGCAGGCTGGAAAAAAGGAGTGTGATAATCGTGACCAGGAAGATTATCAGCATGCAATTGTTTAGTGAAGGGCTGCAAAGATCAGGGAACGACGTTATGAGGAACAGTACGATTAATGCAAATTCACCAGCTATTAAAAAGGAGAAGAGGCGAAGCTAGTGGTGAATAGAGAAAAAATCATATCGAACAGGTTAAACGTGTTACAATTCTAAGCAAACTGTGGCTATGTTCAGACTGATGTCAGGAAACATGTTTCTCTGAAGGAGCAAATACATCTTCCTCATTAGAACTAGATACAACGCTGGGTTGTTCAGAGGTGTCACTTGTGAGTAATTGAAACAATGGCTGCACATGGAATAATTCACTAAGTAGGCACAATAAATATATATTTGTCAAGTCTGACATTCCCGTTTCATAACAAACGAAATTGGAAACGTGACTTTAGCGTTAATCGTTCCTTCGATTGCAATTTTATGAGTAATTTTGGTAAATGCAAGTTTGCATCACTTGAGGTTGCTGAAGAATTATAACAAATTGAAATGTCTTACTTCAGCACTTCATAGATACTTACATGCCAAATAATTCTCATGTTTCGGAAAACATTGTAGCCTTTCTGCGAATTATAAATGTACTGCAATGATATATGACACAAATGTTTAAGTATCTCGCAGACGTTACGAAATGCAGTTAATCATGAAAGAAATTAAAGTTTGCGACCATTTTAAACATGTCATGATAGAGAGGAGTGGGCAATATCCTGATAAAAAGAACATAGATTCTCTACTGCTCAGTCTTTGCATCAACTTTACTAAACGTATTATTTTTTTTTTATTGAAAACCATGTAAAACATTATGGTATGTTGAAAAAAAACATTGATTCTAAATTTCCTTTCATGTTTCAAATTACATTTGCAAGGATACTGCCTGTTTTGTTTATAAAATACCTGATAACCTTTACTACTAATTATGTTTTCATTCAGTAACGCCAATGCGACGCCTTCAACAACGCCTTCAATAGCCTCTTCCAATTTCTGACGTTAGAAATCTGTGATCCTACGGAGTTCAATGTCTTTCAGATTTGACAGAAATTCCAACATTTTTGCCTCTTCATCTAAAATCAATAAAGAAAAAAGAAACAGAACATATGATTAGCATATTATAATGCTAATTATTTATTGAAGTATTTTGCCTGTGAAAAGATAAGTAAGAGAATTTTCTTTAATTTCTGTGCCAATCTGAACTTTCGGAATATAGAAATTCAACCGAACTAAATTGTTAAATATTGTATATTAGAGATTCAGTGAAATTTCAAAGGCAATTTTGCAAGGTAACAGAAAATAAAATACAGAGAATGATGCTTTGACATTTGTATTCAATGAAGATGCACTTAGGGAGACTAATAACAGTATCTGTACATGTTGAAGAGTAGGGAAAGAGGGAAGGACAGCATCCAATGGAAATTAGCTGCTCTGTTTCCGTGTTGGAATCCTCACTTATGTCAGAAGATACCATAGTTCCTGCAAAATGTTCTGTCTATTTCTTTCAAAACTTTTTTTGGGGAAAGGCATGAACAATTTTGAAGATACTTCCACCTGCGTCATGATTTAATTCCTTTGCTGTAATCCACGGAATTTCAATGAATTCAGCCATATTTCTTCTTTCCAGCACTTTACAAGGTCCCGAGCTATGGAACATGACAGAATTTCCCACCCACTCCAACCCCTTCCCCCCACCACACCCCCACCGCACCTACTACCCCGCCCCCCAGCAGCATCCTACATTTTAATGCTCATCCGTTGTGTTACCAAACGGCGAGGTTTTTGTTTCTGAAACGTGCTTCTGAAACAAATATTAAGTTCTAATTGGAATTATTCATTGATTTTCCTTTTTTTCGGAGATAAGCATATTTTATTAAATATTTCAGGAACATCATATGTCCAATGTGTGTTATTCTTGATGATCAAGCATCATTAACATTGACAACGTTCGTGCGTTATCATAAATCATAATTACCCAACACTTCAAAGTATATTGAAATGGGTATAATTTAAACCCGAAAGAATAGACATACATTGAAGATAACTCTACGTTCACACAACATATTTTTGTAATGTTTTGTTGCGTTTACTCCTCAGCCTGCTGCTAGTACAAGAACGAAAGATGGGTACGAGACGTACAAAAGTCAAAGAAATCATGTTTCTCCCCATTGTGCAAAAAAACCCGAAAAGTGTTGAGATGTATGGGCATAAGTGTGTTTAACCGGAAATTTGAGCCGAAATTTAGCAGCGTGCTGGTTCCACTGACTGAACTATTAAAAATGAACAAGAACTTTAAATGGGCACATGAGTGTCAGGAAGCACTTGACATTTAAAAAATGTTATTGACTCCGACACCAATTTTGTCATTATGAAATTATGCCAAGCAGTTTAATTTGGCCATTGGCACAATTGATGTATGCATTGGTGCTTGACACGGGGAAGAAAGTAAGTAAGAATCTATGGTAAGAGAGAATTTATTGAAAAGGAAGGAATGACTTAAAACCTCCATGCAACCAGGGCTACCAAGCACATTGGCAGTTAAATGTTACTAGATGAAACTTGCACATCCTTAGGGCCTGCAAACAACAGAAAGAACCTTGGGAGCCAGACTGCAGTCAGAGCATTGGCAATGCAATTAATGTTAAGTTTGCTCTTCAACAGATAGAAGAGCAGATTGTCCTAGTTTAGGTAGGAGGGAAGGTCTCTGTCTGGGTGAAAAATAGGGAAATACGATGTTTGTGCAGTAAGTCTAGCCAACAAAGGTCCAGTCGAGTATCAAAAGAATCGGGAGCAGGACTCAGGACAAGAGATAGGAGACACCCAGTGCAGGCAGAGTCACGCATGCAGGCTGCGGATTGAGAATAAACCTTAGCAGACGCTATGCAGGTATTAACCCATTTGAGAGGAAGCAGAGCCGAGCAGGCAGACTATGGTTTAAGAAACAACCTTATCCGAAACCGCGCAGCACAAACCTCGGATGAGAGGAGGCAGAGCCGCGCAGGTGGACTACCGTTTGAGCTACAACCTTAGCTGATGCCGCGAAGGCCAGGCCCCAGTGAAATAAGTGAAGGCACACATACCGGAATTACATAAGTTCTTAGTGCCACATGGACAAACCGCGCAGAGCCAGACATGAATAAGAACAGAGTGTCGTCAAGCAAACAGAATAGTGCTTGCTATGGAACTCGGCTGGGGAACTGTGGACTCTATTGTTAGGTTCACAGCGGAGCAGCCAAGATTAATCACAAAAATGCAGAAATGCGGGGGGGAGGGGGTGGTTAGTGGAATCCAAATGAAAGACCAAGAGAACAATACAGTGGTGGGTAGAACTAAAATGGTAAGGAAAAGGAAGTGTGATGGATATTAATACCTTTTATAAATAATCTTTATTACATTAGTTGTTTCTGCTGAAGACGGAGAGGGGTGGGGAGGGGGGGGGGGGGTGGTGGGTAACCTTAGAGAGTTAAAAAATGTTCGTCAGTTTGATGGTCCTTATAGGTGGAAAATTCAATATGACTTATTTCCCTCACTGCCATTAGAACTTTTGTTTGAAATATGAGATTTTTAAGTTGTTAAGTTAAGGATACAGGACTATAAATAAAAACATCTAAATATATGTTTTTTTGCGTGCAATGAAGCACTCGTATGTGAGCTTTAATGTGTTTTCCTCCGTGAATAGTCATTTTTTTGTGCAGTTCAGCACTTTAGCGTTGAATGCCCAATCTTAGATTAAAGGAGAAGTATACTAAAACTTTGCAAATTTTTGAGTATCAGGTTTGAGTTCAGATTTCTGGCAAAAAGATCGCAATTTAAAGGCATCATGAAGCTAAACAGGGTTGGATCAACCAAACTTTTTACCATCCCCTTACAGATCAGTATCCCCAGCCTGCAAGTTGACTGGAATTGATATACACGAGTTGCATTAACTCATACTAGTCGGTCTTCTAAAATTCTGAGGTGGGAATAAAAGTTTATCTGAAATTCAAAAGGATTCTAGGAAAACCAGAAGACATAAATACATGGTATATTTTGTTCTAATGGATAAAAGGCGTACACTTTGAAGAGATGTATCAAATATGAAAGGAAATCTGCATCCCAACAGAACTGCAATTTGAATTTGGAAAAATATTAAGGAGTAAAGTGCAGTGTAATTTAACAGGTTACTTTGAACATTGAGGATGCTATCCAAATGTAAAAAATGTATTAACAAACATATGGGAATTAGAACGTACATAAAAATTAAGACACAGGAAGAACAGGAAGTTTTAATTTTGATAGAGTAAATTACATTTCTTGCACGGTTCAAAATTTGATGTTTGTTCCTGATTATTTCCCAAAAGGGAATTTTCATTTTAACAGGTTTGACAACAACTGGCACTAAATCAAACGTTGCAAAATTCTATAGTTGCAAGTAAGGTCCAAAAATATGAAGTTAAGCTCAATATTTTGACAAAGTTTGGCAGCAATTCAATTGTAGCAGAGTTAATGAAACTGGGATAATTCTAAAAGAAACAGGTCAGTGGGTTACTTTTGAGACCATAAAATTTTGTTTGAGAAGAAGATAAGGAAGCAAAATATCTTCATGCCTGATTTCTGCTTTTAAAACTGTAATGCGAATATTTTATTTATTTTAAAGTCTCCCCAGGTAACCTGAAAATGATAAGATGGTAGCTGTTGCATGTGTGCAATGTTATGAGGCAAATTGCACAAAAAAGTTATGGAAAGAGGTCACAATATACACTCTCTTTTAAGAGAAATGAATTTGATAATCTGGCTATCAACTGAGACATTGGAAACGCACAGGCGGAGATAGGCAAGGATCGTCGTTGAATTGAAATAGTTAATACAGAATACAGTTTCATAAAACATTTTAAACGATCAAGACAACAGAAAAAAATAACTCAAAAGAATGTTATGGATGATCATGGTCAGGGGAAATAAAATCTTTGAGGTAAACCTGTGAGGAATTTATAGCTCTGGATTTGAAAGGTAAGGAGATATAATACTTAACAACAATTTAGCATAAGGTGGATATAGATAAAGAGAAAGCTGGAAAAAGGCTAGATATTTGGATTACTGATTGTATAGATGTGCCTGCGAGATAAAAAATGTAGGGCGACAGGATTAACAGACAGAGTTATGCAGCTCCCAGAGAGAACTGTGAGTGGAAATGAAGTTATGAGCAATTGAAAGATGGGATTAAAAGTTGCACTGTAGAATTATGTCAACAGTTTAAGGAATTGAGGTCAGACATAGGACAGCAGCAGGAGGAAGTAGATTCGAAGGAACGCAGGGTGCCTATCCAGATGGATTCAGATCAGAGTACACATTTCACAGGAAGAGTCATTAAAGCATTAAAGCAATGTCTAAATTTAAGTTTAAACAGAAATTCCACATTCCCTATCAGCCAGAACTCGGGAATGATGGAAAGGATGAACTGAACTTTTTAAAAATCATCCATCACAAAAGCAATTCAATAGACAGGAAACAGCCCAATATTCTAATGCGCCTCAGGACTACCCAAGCAGGATTGCCATGTTCACCCCATTTGAAATAATGACAAGGAGAACAATGCAGTTACCTAAGGGAATCATGGTAGGCGTGGGAGATACAGGAGCATTAAAAGGCAAGATGCGAGTTTATGCAATTGCATGAGTTAAGGAAGGAAGTCAGACACCAACAGATAGTTAAGGATATGGAAACAGGCAAATCCAAAGAGTAACAATGGACCAAATGCAGAATAATGCAATGGTCAAGGTGAGCCCAGAGCGATCAGGCATGGGCCATACGAGGCAATTATTTCAGCTGATATATGTTCACTTGTAGACATGAAAACGGGAAGTAAATGGAGCCATTACATACAGTTAAATATACATGACAATTGACCAAGCAGTAACCCAGAGAATGAGAGCCGATGTTACTATCTCCACTGATGTACGATCCTGGTCGTGGGCATATCACTACAGGCACCAAGTTCGAAGACCATCACTACTCATCCGGCACTGCAGGAGGAACCATGGTAGGGCACGGACAGTGCCAAATGTCACACAAAATGGGGAACAGTACCTGTAACAATAGGACACCAAGTTCTTTCGAATTGTAGTTAGGGTTTGCTTCACATCAGGCAAGATTTAGTGAGAGGTTGGTGGGGGCTTCATGCGAAAGTTGCCAATTATGTTAAATTCCCAAATCTAAATACTGTGAGTTTTAAGCATAAGGAATGGGCAGGGCAGTTAGACTTTGACTGTGAGCTAGAGAACCATGTTTATGTAACGTGCTTACCAATGTACAAGACCGTTAGTCATTCTCATGTTAGGGATTCTAAATGGAACATTTGTAGGCCAAATATTAAGATTATAGTGACTTGGGGAAACAGTGACAAAGGATGCACGTGTGGGATCCACCGAAAAGAGTGTGCCACTGCCCAGCCACCTCCCAAGACGACCCCCACGCCAACCAACCCACCTTGTCCCGCCATGCATTCAGGGCCGACAAATGGCCTTGTGTTAATCATTCAAAGTAAACTTTTGTATGATAATGTACACCATGTGCTGGCAATCGTTGTCTTGAACATATCCGCTGTTGCCCTGCGCCAGTGGTGCTCAACCCCCACCCAAGCACTCTTTACGGCTCTGAAGCGCCAATTGATGACTGATGCAGTTCATTTTAATGGGATGCGATAAGGTCTAGATGGAAAGCGGAATATGTGCAACCTGATAAATGACGTTGCCAGGATATTCAACACAGGGACATCAATAGTTAATACCATAGACCTAGCAACTGTTGACCAAAGGTCCATCCCCTGAACTTGCAGTTTAAGGAAGTTTTAGGCTGGGCACAAGGAATTCATGACACTCAATTAAATACATACCAAGACATGACATGGTTAATCCAAAACCTGGCTACCCTACTCGGATGTAATGCGGGTAGTAGTGACAAAGTGAATGAAATAGGGAAAAATATTTCAGACATAGTGAGCAGAAAGGATGTTTGTAGCAATTATGGAATTTGGGCAATGGAACAAACCCGAGAGTATTTAACACATATTAATGAAGGTGTAGTTCATTTTTTGGTCATTAATAAACATTTATGTAATATTTTATGACACAAGAGTTATGACTTGACCAGTGTCAGCTCAGAGGTTTAACACGTGTACATAGAATGAATGTTGAATGCATAGTGAATAATAATATCTTAATAGTCTTATTGATACCTGTTATACCAATGTCAGCACCCGGCAGACCATTGCATGGATTTGAAAATATTGAGGTGATATGGGGGGATTATTATATTATGTATCATGTCATTCCAACATATGCAGTAGACAGAGAATGGAATATACTTAACATCACACTGGAAGATTTTAGGACAGATGCCACCACAGTAGTATGCACACCCAATATATGAGACAGATGAAGCTAAGTGCCGATTTAAATGAACAACAAATTATACAATGGAAACGATTTGGGCTGCACAAGAACCGACCCACGTTGCATACACGGGGAATGGGAGGTAATGTAGTGCCACGTGGCAGCAAAAAATCCAGTACGGGAAGAAGGTAATATGCCCCATCCATAATCATTCAGTGTGCCAGCAATTGTATGGAAAGAGGAACTGTTCGAAAAATACATGAGAGGAACGACTACTATTCAGGTCAAGGAACAACTTATGGATATCCTAACACAGTATTTGCACCAGTTGCACTATGAAATTTCCTTGTTACCCGACCATCTAACCATGATTCGGAGATAGGCTCAACAGATTTAGAGAACTTACTGTACACTGCAGCAACAGGTTAGACCATTAAAAGAGGATATCGAGCAAACAGGTTCCTCCACATGGCGTGGTGGAATTGAGGCTCAAATGTGCAAATACACCTGTAGATTCGAATTATCTCCCATGCGCTGGTTGCGATTCAACTGACACTAGTTATATATTTATAATATGTGATTCAACGTACATGAAGGTGGCAAAAGAGGTGGTGCCACGGGATTTTTAGCAGGTGGAGAAGAACTTTAGCAGGCCAGAGTCCAGAATTGAGGGGACAGGTGATACAGATGCCCTTATGGTACTTTTGCAACCCAAAGCTGGATGACTGGCCAGCATCAATGGGCGGTGGTGCGTAAAGTGATGGACAGTAGCACTCTAACTAGCTACCCAAGGGCCACGGGGGCTCTGTTAAGGGAAAGAACGTGATTAATACTTTATGGTAAGTGGGAACTTATTTAAAAGGAAGGATTTACTTAAAATCTCCAGGCAACCAGGGCGACCAAGGACATTAACACTTAAAGATTACCAGGTGAACCTGGTGCAGCCTTGGGTCCTGCAAACAGCAGAAAGGCCTTGTCAGCCAGACTGGAGTCAGAGAATTGACAATAACAAATAAGATTCAGCGAGGTCTTCAAAAGCCAGGCGAAAAACAGACGGTGCTAGTTTAGCTAGGAGAGACAGTTTCTCCCTGGGTGCAAAATAGAGAAATATGATGCATGTACCGGTTACTAGAGATGTCTGTTTAATAAAAAACGTATATGTTGACCAGATTGGAAGCTGGAAACTGTTCTTGTACTTGACCAATAATTTATAAATATGTTGAACAACTGTAATTTAGCAGAGTGCTATCTGAGGCTGCATTGAAATCGTTCTCCCCTTGCAATTGCTCGGATAAACTATCATGACCTGTACCCGTGACTCCTTTGGACCGTTTGTCAAAGTGACCACAACACGCTGTTCTGTTGCTAGGAAATGACAATCGAATTGAAAAGCCAGTAGGATATTTTTTCACAAAAGCTGAATTTACAACAACGAATAAATTCAATGATCGAAAAGGTGTTCCTGGGTCTGGTTTTGGCATTGCAACATTTCGAGGTTTATGTTGCATGCAATTCGTCAGAAGCAATTGTTTATAGAGATCAAAATCCTTTAAAAATTCAGGGCACATTTTGAGGCCGATGTGCAAGACTGTTCCAATGGAGATTATTAATCTAATCAATTATTTTGCAAGTTATATATGCGGTTGGAGGAGAAAATATAGCTACAGATACATTGTCAAGAGTTTCAAGCTGAAAGGAAATTGCAGATTTACAAGCTGGGCACTAGGAATGAAATGGCCCCTGCTAATAGTAATCAGTTTCATGTCTATGTTTATGTTAATGCATGTGCCTGGTAATGTAAAACAAAAACATAATTACCTGGAAAAACTCAGCAGGTCTGGCAGCATGAGCGGAAAATAAAAGCGTTGACGTTTTGAGTCCTCATGACACTTCAGTTTGATTATCTGCTCCTATCACTGCTTGCTTGTCCTTACAAGCACACCACCCCCCTCCACTTCTCTCCCCCCACCGAAATCCGCCACCCCCCGCCCCCCACATTAAACCAGCTTATATTTCAGACCTCTCCTTGGATTCACCCAGTTCTGCTGAAGGGTCATGAGGACTCGAAACGTCATCTCTTTTCTTCTCCGCCAATGCTGCCAGACCTGCTGAGTTTTTTTGCAAGTAATTCCGTTTTTGTTTTGGACTTCCAGCACCGGCGGTTTTTCATTTTTATTTTTTTGCCTGGTAATGTAATTGTTTGTATGCATTCATAAGTATTTGAAATGATGTGAGGTGGGATGAGAAAACGTTGCCATGTTTTTAAATAATAACCGTCCATTTTTTTTTATACCAATGGAGGTGCTACGAAAATATAATAATTTTCATAATATTGTTTCCAGGTTTATTGTAAAGTTGGGTTATTTGTGCGAGTATGTGGTCCTGTCTGCGTGATTTAATTATATTTGGAAGCTACATGATTGGAATTATCAAATAGAAGCCAAATTTGGAAATGTGTTTGTAATCTAATGAATAAACATTTGTACTGGCTCAGCAAGTAATATGTGAAGGGAATTTATACTTTTTGAACAGATATGTGAATGAATTGTTTGGGTTTCAAAGGGCTGTTGTTCTGTTTATAACTTGCCAGAAAAGCAAGGATAAGAACTGTGTACATTTTTTTTCCCAAATGTCACTGACAATATTTGCACCATGCAAGTTATTTTCTTATGCGAAAAATACAATTGAAAAGAAAAATGGGATAATAAAACTTACATATTAAGGAGAGAGAGAAAAAGATATATGAAAGAGAATGAAAAGCACTTTTCTCGAAGAAGACCACGTAAGTTCTAACAGATTGTACGAAATAGCGTTTAAGAAGCCCCCAGCTTTTGTACATAAGCCAGTTGTGCCCATTAACTGAAATTCTTGGAAACCTAATTGGAATTCCACGGTCAGGGGGGTGCTCTTTCTGGATTGTTTTTATGTATTAAATCTATTTTGGGTTGTTGCATCAAAGGTGGTTTGTAGCCTGGATTCTGTTTAGTTTGGAAGTTTAGGAGTTGTTATACGAGCATTTCATTACAAGCATTTGTATGTGCTTGAGATCATTTATTTTGTTAATAAATATTTCGATTCATTTTTTGAAATCTCTAAAGGTTTTGGTTGAATAATTACTTCTGAATTCAGCTCTTCATCATTTTGTTAAAAAAAATGCAACTTGCAAAACATTTGTGATAGCACTACTAATATTCCCTCGTGGATTTGGATGGACGAATGGGAGGAAGGACGGATGGTTCGATGGAAGGATGGATGGGTAGATGCATAGTCGGATGGCTGGACTTATGGGCGGACGAATGGACGGGTAGATAATGGAATGATGTGCGGATAGATGGACCTTAATTGGATGGGCGGTGGTGGTGGGGCGGGGGGTGGGGGGGGGTGGGGGGTGGGGGGTGGTGGGGTGGGGGGGGTCGATGGCCACATGGATCGATGAATGGACAGATGCATCGATGGATGGAAGGATGGATGGATGGATGATTGCATGAATGTTTGGGCGGGTGGACCGAATTGGACAGCTGGGTGGTGATGCATGGATATGTTTTGATATATCGGTAGAAATCCGTAAAAATATTGACATATATATTTAATGGAGCTTATATCATTTCAGCAATAAGAGCAATCTCACCACATATACGCGAGCTTCTAACAAATCCATCTGGACATTTCTCTTTCAACCGTGGATGTAGAACTTAATTTGCACTCTCTGTGGGTCCACTGTGAAAAAAGGTTTTATGGAAATTTTCTGTCAGAGCATTCTCCTCTTGGTTCTCCTTAAATACTTCAGTCTTGATAGCAATGGAATTCTCTTTTGAAGATACATTGGGATGTGATTCAATCCAGGCGGCTGCACTTGTTCCCATTTCTCTATTGGCATCATCCGCTATCTCACAACTTGCTGCAATACTCAACTTTGTTACAAAGCAGGTGTTATGAGTGTTGTGTTTTTCTCTCCCGCTCCTTATATATATATATTTTTTTAAAGAGTCTACTTTTTCACGCTCGTTTCTTAAATGGGCATACTTTTGGTTGCTTGATCGTTTCTGCCCATAATTTCTATGTTGCCTACATCGTCCAGGTACTCACAATTGCAGGAGTGCCGAGTTTTATCCTGGAACTTATCATTTGATTTTTCAGCCACACTGTGTCCATACGGAGAAACTTCTATTTTGTATCTGGAAGATCAATGAAGACACTCAGAACAAGTTTTTAAGAAGTGAATGCACTAAATGCAACCGTGCCAATAATTTAACAATGTTCTATATTTTGAGATCGTCGCATTTTCTTAATATTTACTATGATACACCATGCTAAATTTAGGCTACGGGATCGCAATTGAGTCTTGAATAAAACTTGGCAGGTTTAAGTGAAGGTACAGTGGTTCAGTTAGGAAAGCAAACGGTTTAGTTGGTTAGAGATTCGCTATATGTTTTCTCTTCTTCAAGCACTGGACCAATATCCATATGGAAATGTTAGCATGGGCCGGCGCGGGTGAACAGGGATCATATAATTATATAAGGATTACTGCAAAGAAGGGTGCCCTTCATGTATGCGAAAGGCCTCTTCCAACACTAGCTACGCACCATCAGCATGCATTCCCAACCCCCTCCACCCTTGCCAGCACCTTCGCCATTGCTCATCAATTTTTCTTCGTTAGCTGTTTCTCTAATTCCATTTGGAAAGCTGAGATTAAGTCTACCTCCATCACACTCTCCAGGAGTGCTTTCAACAAACTATACAGTTGATGTGTACAAAAATTAGTCTTTATTTCGCCATTACATTTTTGTTAAATCTTTAATTGGTGTCCTAACTCTTTAAACACCTGGAAAATTTTTCCCCTCCCTACTCTAATAAGAGCCCTCATTAATTTTAACACAACATTTTAATCCCCTCTCAATCTATTCATTTCTAATGACAATGTTCATCATCTTAGAAAGATAGGAAAAATATTTCTCCAATCGATCCATGTGACTAAAATTTTACATCCGTCGTAAGGTTCTGCTAACTCATTTCTGCATTCCCCCTAAAGCCTTCCCATCTTTGCTATATTTCGATGCCCATAATTCGGCACATTGCACACACTTGAGGCTGATCCAACGTTCAATAGGTTATCATGATAATTTGTTCCATTTTGCACTTTAAACTTTCATTTATTGAGACCAAGTGCTCATAGTGTTCGCTTGTCCCAGTTGTATTGAAACTGCTTATCACTTTAATCATGAACCTGTTGTAGGCACCTCTTCTTCTGCTTCACCTTATTATCCATGTTTCCATAATCAGGGAGCTATTGTTTATGTTGTCCCAACCTATGTTTGGAGAACAAACTCGTCTCTACTAAAATCCATCCTATTTAATGCAGCATATTGGACATTTTACAGTTTTGAAGCCAATTCCTTATTCCAAGTTAAAGAGGACAGCTTTGTTCTCAGGCGATTTAAATTGGTTATCCTTCATTTCAGTTGTTATGATCACCATTTGCTCAATAATTTATTTCTGGAAATGCATTACCTTGCTCATAACCCTAAACATGATCCAGTACCCTTCCATGTTGGGCAATGAAATTTAGAAAAAATGTTTCTAGTAAATTGCCTGCCACTCATTTCATAAATATTTTCTTTTCCCACTCTCTTCTATCCACTTACACCAAACCAGCGTAATTAAACTCCCTACAATATTTTTTTTCTATACCTATTGCAAGACGCTTATTCATTGTCAAGTTTTTTTTTTTTCTCTTGATATGTTGTTATCACTACTTAGTGCAGTATGGAATAAACCTGGTACTGATTGGGCGAAAAATAGTTCAGAATGCAGTTAACACATATTTTGTGATTGACAGTGCTGGAATAATGATGAGCATATGTAGAATCTATTTAGCTAGAGATTTTATATTGTTACAGAGGCAGCTACTTATGATTTTATATTATGGATGCTTAGGACATTCAAAAAGTTTAAAGCTGGAATAGGCAATTAATTAGCATGATGACTAGAAAAATGCACCTATTAATCTAGCATCTGATGAAAAGTAACAAACATCCATTGGGACAGTAGCGTTGCAGTTTTCACAGGTTTTGATAGAATGGGGGCTTAGCAGGAGTTTCCACGATCAGCTTGAATTAGGATCAAAGTTTGTATTAATAATAAGGAATTAATCTTGGTTTAACTGCAATAACTTCGTAATTTTTCTCACTATGGGTGGCGCACATTTGCTTGCTGTCTTCAACAAAATAGAGGCAAAGTTGCTATATGTGCATGTCATCACAATGTTATAGGATGAAGCAAGGAAACGAATGGGTACAACAATCAACAAAATACATTAATGAAAATCAAGTTGCATTTCCCGGAACTGAAAGCACTTTATTTCAATTTCTGCAGGTTGACAACATTTGGCGCAGCGAGGTGGAATTTTCACCGCTACTCGGTGGTCCGAGCCCCAGCCTATTCCTAAAAGTTTCATTAAAATTCTTATCAAGCTACGGCAAGCGCCACCAAAATGGGATGGAGCTGCCATTGCATGCCTCCTTAGTACGGCACACCTTTATCAATGCCTATTTAATGATAGACTCTTCCATTCCAGTGAAGTTTGTTTTTCTTCTAAATTCAGTGTGACAGCTGATAAATTATGCTGGTTATCGAACAGAATCAACAGGAATTCGTCCACCAATTTGAATTAATTCATGCCGTGCACTATGAAAAGAAATGTCATTTAAGGCTCATATTTGCCAGAATAATGTTGTAATGACTAAAGGTCAGAACCGTTCCTGGTTAAGGTATGAAATGACGCTCTGAAAGTCACAAGGACAATGCTGTCTCAAATATAAACACACCTACAGTCAGCACATGCATGCACATAAGCACACACAATCACATTGTATACACACACCACAAGGCACACATCATGTGTAACACAAAGGCAAGTGCAAAAGTACACACGTCACATTTAAAACAGATGTCTGTTTAAGCATACACAACATATAAATCCAAAGGCAATACATACTGATTCAGAGATAACAACACTATGTCCACATAGAATAAACACACACCATATATACGCATAATGTATTTATATAATACAAGCGACACACACAAAGCACATTGACAACCCGACACACGAAGCACATTGAACATACAAATCCATAAGAAGAGAAGACACCTAGAAACATACAGACTGAAAAAGCAAGTGCGAAGAAATGCGCAGGAGCGCATGCAAACACACAGGGCTCCACACTTCTTTTTCGAATTTACTTTTCACCGTTTCTCCATTATACACGTCAATGTCCTCATTTGTAATAGGAAGTGCTTTCACTTAAAAATGCAAAGAACTATTGTATTCAGTGTTTCGCACAGAGAACGAAAATAATTGCTTATCATTGGTTTTCTGATCCGCTATTTCAATCATTAAGACTCACGAATCAGCTGGTCGCCTTCGTGAGTTTATCCTTTTGTTCCTAAATTACATCACAGGCCTTTATCTGTCCTACAGTAAATTTCATATTCGCTTGATAGCCGGTCATTTTATTTATCAGAACTTCCTTCCACATGGCATGGAAGGAAGTTAGCGATAACTAAATACAAATTGGAAAATAGAAATAAGACATTAGCTTCAAACAGTGTGTTTTGTGTCTTTTAATTGTCCACCAAGAGTGGTAGTCCTCATAAAGTTAGGGTGCGCGAGCCCCAGTGTACTTTATTCCTTCAGAAATGTGTGTAACATAATATTGAACCTTGACGTGCTGACTCCTTCAAACACTTATATAAATATGAATCCTAGTCTCAAATCCCGTTGTACAAACTAAATCCTAATTGCTACCCTAAATTTGAATTATTTAATGTTATCCGCCAGCGCCTTTCCCTGAAATTAATTTTCGAGTCAGCGAGAGAATGTGGTGCCATCCATTCTGCCCGTCTTCACCAAACCTTAAGCAGACGCTTTCACTCTATGCAGCGGCTGTGCGAGTAGCATGTTCAACTAATATGAAGCCGCCATCAGTTCAAAAGACCATTTCCCCACCGCACAATTGATCTAAGCCGTGTGCATTTTTTCTGACTTCATGATATCAGCTCTATAACCCATCAGTCCCAATGATTTGCTTGATCCAATATCCTACACCTTTGGTTAATCATAATCAGCAGAATACAGATCTTACTCAAGTAGCCCGCGCTTTTAGGGCCCGAAGGAAAACACAATTCACAATTGGGCAGCACTTGGTAAAAAATTCTGAATATGCTAATAACTACAGTATCAGTAAATCTGAGTTAATTTGTCAGGCTCCAAAATGCTGTAATTATTCGTTCTAGAATTGACGTACATTCAGGCCTAACCAGGGATCCATTATCTGCAAACAAAAAAAAATTGTACAAGCCTTTCCTGATTAACCATGGAGCCCGTGGAGCCTACAGTTCGGAGTTTCGTCTCCAGAGCGGCGCCTAGGCCAGAATCCACTTGCTGACCAAGCAACAACATATAGACCTCTAATGGACTGAAATTTGCTAGCATTCCATTGGTCTTGATGAGTCCAAGGTGAAGAGCGCCGGAAGCAGTGGCCTCTTTTCACAAAGAGAAAGGTTATTTTAATTGGAACCAAATCCTCTTACTTAACATACGAAGAAGATTTATAAGTTGATGGCTTAACAAATTTTGTAGATAAGAATTTCGGAACACAGAGTGCTGTATGTCGATGTTGGGCACCCGCCCTTGGGCAGTGGAGGCAACACACATAGATTACCTGATCGTCCCAATATCTAGTGGTTTCAAGGGCGGAGAGCCGCAATAAGTCGGCATTCTTCCGTTGAATCATTCGCTGCTCAAACTATTCTGCCTGCCAGTTAGGTCTTAAAGGTAAGGCCTCCAAAATACTTTTTTATTCGTTCATTGGATTTGGGCTTCACTGGCTAGGGCAGCATTTATTGCCCAACTCTAATTGCCCTCGTTCAGAGGGCATTTAAGAGTCAACCACATTGAGACTGGATGACATGTTGGCCAGGTCAGACAAGGTACTGACAGCAGATTTGTTTCCAAAATGGACATTAGTGAACCAGATGGGTTTTTAAAATAACCGGATGATGATGGTGAACGTTAATTCATTCATCTTCCAACATTTGTCGTGGTGGGCTTCGAAGCTAGGGTTCTAAGGCGTTCGCCGAATACTAGTCAAGTGGCAACACCACCATTCCGCCACCTCCCTGTTCATTAGCTATATCGCATGGGTTGTCAAGTTTTAGTGAGTTCCCTGTTCTTTACTCCAATTGCTCATTCCCTAGAGACAGATAACAGTTAATTCATAAGCCATATTACAGTCCCCCAAACCGAAATGTGACAAAGGCGATCTAAATGATGGTTTGATGATCATTGTCCATGGGTGTAGGATAGAAATTTCAGGAGATCTCCCTAATTTTGCGGTAACTACAACATGTGATGCTAGTGTCACCATGAAAAGTCAAGGTGTCATCAGGGCAAAAAAAAAATAGAGAGCAGCTAATAATGTAACTGCTGAGGAAATCCAATGTTACAATAGACGCATACTGCTGTATGTTTCCCAGCTTAAAAAACATATTTTTCTCAGGCCAAATTTTCAGTTCATGATCGATTACATGGGGGTCACTTTTTTCTATAAATTATTTCTCTCCATTGAAAAGTGAGCGAAATGAAATGACATTGTTCTTAGAATCATAGAATAATACTTCGCAGAATGGGCCATTTGGCTCCCCTTGCTTTCCCAACTCTTAGTACAGCTATCCATTTGTTCCGCTGCCATGCTATTTCCTAATAGCATTGTGCTACTTTCCAATCAGGTATCTACTTTGCCAGTGCTCTTTGGTGACATGTCATTGACTTCCAAAAGTTTTCAGTCAGTGCAGCCCAAATCACATCAACTGTGTTTCCAATGTCCCTTGCGGTCTTTTGTGTCAATCACGTTAAACCTGTATCATTTGATTGTTGTGCCATTGGAGCCAGATTCTTGTCATTTCCTCGATCAAATTCGTTCGTTATTTTGGACGACTCTGTAAAATCTCCGCTAAACTTTTGTTTCCTCTAGTGAACAACCCATAGTTCCCCACTTTTTTAAAAACATAACAGAAGTTCTTCACCCTCGCACCAGCCTAGTAAATATTTTTTGGTGTCAGTATAAAGGCATTTATACACTATTTAAATTGTGATGTTAGAACTAAACAAAGTAACGGCTGGGGAGTGCAATATAAAGGTTTAGGCTAAATTATTTGTGGCTTTACACTACGGGCTGCAGCACCATTACATTAATCGTAAGTGCAATACCTCCATGTCTACAAGCGTAGCACAAGCACTTGTCATATAATATCAGAGGACTGCTTTCTCCAGAATAGAATTCTCATCGCAGCGTAAGACCAGGATAGCATAATAAGAGTTTTCTCTAATCTACCATAAGTCTAGGTTATATTATTGATGGATGAGCAGTATTGCTTCGAGCATAACAGCATCGCTGGCAAGGAGGTAGCATAACCACTTTGACAATGTATAGCACTCCCTTAGTAGCATGGAAGCACGGTAAACATTAAGTTTATCTCTGAAGTACAATGACTACCAGAAAAGTGCTATCGTCTCTGAAATAATATGAAGCAAAACTGCGGCACAGGCAGAATTCATTCGGCCCATCAAGTCTGTTCGTAATTCTGTGCAATAACAAGAATATTACAATTAAAAGAACATTAGGTTCACCACTACAGTAAATGTAGGGTCACCACAGGAACCAGCGAAGTACAATCAACATAGCAAAGGTGTGGGAGCGACGGGCACCAGGAAAGCACAAGAAATTTTATGAATCATTGGGATATTAGAGGGGTGCAGACATGTTTGTTTCAAATGCAGTGAACCCACTAATGTAAGTGAAGGGTACAAATGAAATATCATCCGAAACTAGTCACAATGCTACTTTGAGAGTTGCCTTTTATTTCAATATCTCTGCTTCATCAAATTTGGATCATGTTTTATATATGTGCTACCACCTCATTTAATGTTGCAATGGTACCAGCTCCTCTCCAGAGAAGAGAGGATTAAAATATTTTGAGTGTCCAAATTATGTCCTCCTCTTTTGAAAAAAAAGAACTCTTCCTGGCTTTAAACCTTCCATGTCTTCAGGCTCTATTTTTCTCTAGTTGTATAGTTACTAGAAGAATGGCTCACATGTCATTTTTTTCTAATACTCTTTCTCCCCGTCTCTTTCTCTCTCTCTCTTTCTATCTCTCTTTATCTCACTCGCTCTGTCTCTCTCTCTCTCAGCCCTCTCTTTCACCCATCTCTCTTTTTCTCTCTCGCTGTTTCTTTCTCTGCCTATCTCTATCTCTCTCTCTCCCTCTCCCCCTTGCCCCCCGACCCCCAACCTCCCACACCCCCCACCACGTTCAGCATGTGTGTCACTCACTTGTACCATGGTTCTCCACTCTGCTTTCCATATTCTGTTTGGGTTTCTATTGTATCGTGGACCTTGCACAGGTGTCATGCCCTCCTTTTTCTCTCTCATTTAAATGCATATATCCTTTGGCAAACTTGCAAATCTGCAGTGTTGGAATTCCTTCCTTAGTCCCATTTTTGAATATGTCAGCCTACCTGAACCAACTATGTATTGCTCAGTTAGTGTTTTCCCTTCCAACGTTTGATTAATATTAACATGAGGAAGATGCCTTTGGAAATTTAGAAGTTGGCCGGGCGTTATTTGCCTAACCTCCTGTTTAATTGACCCTTAACATTCGTCATGATGATGCAGCTCCGAGACATGAATGCATCAGGCTTAAACTTCTGGATTCCATTGAATACATTTTATTTCCACATAATTTAATCCGTGGAGGCCAAGTACCATTCTGGTAATTCAGCACGTCCCCGCTTACAAGTTTAATGCACCTCTCCTTAGGTAGAGTACTCAAAAAGTATAAGCGAACTGCAAATCTGACACAAGAGCTTTTCCTAGCTGAGTCATGACTGCTACTCTTGGCAATTATTCCTCTGGATATAAGGACCAGCATATCATTAGCGGTTTTTATTCTTTTCTGTCCTATTATTGAAATGTAAAACAAAGATGTGCCTAACCATTTATGACCCCTTCGCCCTCCAATGCTTCCAGCTGCATAACACTTATGAAGTATTCTGTTCTATTCTCTTGTTGTACAAGGGAATAGACCTCAATATTAACAGCAATGAAAGCCATTGCCAAAACGTTACATTTATTTAATCTACCAATGCTCCTTTGGAACGTTAAACTTGCTTCTGTGCAATTTGCAATCCCTACAATCTTTGATAGAATTGGATCATATGAGCCTGTTATTAAATAATCCATCAACTAACACATTGATACATACTGGGAAGGGCTGAGACGCAAATATAGATGCATTTGGGCGCCACTAATCAAAACCGTCTGAATAGAATACTTTCCTCCTAATTGCCCACTACCACTCATCCAATCTCCAAGCGAAATCAAAATTTTGCTTTCCCATCCACGAGCTTCAGAATATGCTAGAATCCATCTATGAGCGACTTTAGCAATGTATTTTGGAAGGCCACATTAAAGAAAAATCCATAAACATTTCCTTTTGCGTTATTTTGGTCATCACTTCAACAAAAGTCAACGAAAATGTTAGGCATGGCCAACCTTTTCAACCTCTGAGCAATTTAAGATCATGACGCTGTTCAGTAACCTTATGCTCAATTACATTTTCCAGCAACCGTGCCAAAACACATGCGATGCTAAAAGAGACTTCGTCTTGCCCCTCTGTCTTCTTCCATAATCAGCAAAATGGCATGCACAATTTTCCACACGAGGGAATTTTTCCACAACAGAAAAATATGGGAAGAGTAGGACACCTGTAATCGTCCTAGCTAATTTGTTTTAAATGGTTGGAAATGGAAAGATCGCTTCACTGGAATCCATCACTACTTACTGCCACCATATTACATTCCCATTTGCTTAGGATAATTCTGTTTAATTCCTGTTCTTGATAAAATAATAATTTGCTTAGTCTGACGTTCATGATGACACCTTCTCCTACTCCAAATACTGATGTAAAGTAATCATGTAACATGTCAGCCGTCTCCATGTTTTCGTTGCAATATCACCACTGACTCTTCTCAAATTACTAAACAATGACACTGTTTATTCTTTGTTAAATCTAATACAATGATAAAACATGCCATTGTTTCTCATATCCAGATCCTATTTTATTTTATATTTCTATCCTTAAAGCCTTGTTATAAACGCTGTCATTCTACCTCAGGTTTGTGCCCAATACCACATAAATCTGAGATTCACCCACCTGCACTACTTCTACAAACAAACATTGCACTGTTACACAGAAATATCATTGCACCAACTGTAACATAACACTTGGACCAATTTACAGATTATTGCATTTAATGCGCTATATCTTCTGCAATTACCATGGAATTGCTTCAAATATGACTGCAGGATCTCAGCTCATTTTTTTTTTTTGCTCCCTATGAGTTTGTTTCTCACCTATCCTACGATTTCCATGTGCTCGATTGGTCCCTCAAAATATTCTGCAACTTTTCATAAAGGCAACCAAAGAGCAACCCATCATGTGGGACTTAGATTCGTGGTTACGGAAATGTTTGTTCACATACACAGCTATCAGTGCCATTATGGCAATTGCCAGAATTACACATTTTGCTTTATCTCCTGTAAACACATTTGCCCAATAGTGGCCTCAGTTTGCTGTAGGCAGCATGTTGCCAAGCCGGTTTCATATTTGACACTACACACTATTTAAAACTAGTTTTATATGGCCAAACATCCAAAGTATAGCTGCAGTGTCTGGCTCTTCTGGCACTGCCAAATGAGCATGTTGCCAACCATTCTCTGAACATTGTATAAATAATGGATGACCACCTGCACGAATGTGTTCTTCAGTGAAAATTCAACCTTCCTTACATACTGGCGTGACTCCAACCACTATTCAAACCATTCTTCCAGCAGGGAAATGCATGCCATGCATACTTGGTTAATCAGGCGCAAGAAGCGTCCTGGATGTCTCACTTGGAGCTTAAGTTATAGGCAACGTGTCATAGTTGTTTTATAATGTAACTTAATAATCCACCCAATAATGTGATACATGTGCTGGGGTTTAGTAACAATTTGTATGTACCTACTATTTTCTTATGCATTTTCACTAGAATTTTCTTTAATGAATTCGGATCCCTATACCTTTGGCAATATTTTCCTAGGCCATGCTATTTTTTTCTCAATCATACCTAATTATATTTCTGAATCACAGATATGTACTTAATTCCTGTTGTCTCATGGTTTACAGAACTTACCGTGTCTTTCCTCTGGCACCAAACTGCCTCTCTCGTGAAATTCCAAGTCACTTTGGTTAGCAGATTGCTATGATCAGTATGATCACCTCAATTAACGCAGGAGGTCCGGCTGGGAAGTTATTTTGTATTGTGAAAACGTTTCAATTGTATCTGCTTATTCATAAGCTTGTCATAAAGTAGAATTGCAGTTAATTAATATTTAACCCATGGAATTGTGAAATTGCATTGATACCTGTCATGCTATTGAAGAAAGTCGTGGTAAGTTCGAATTCCTAAGGGGTGGGGGGCGGGAATAACTATCTCATCGGTCCCATCATTGATATATTTGCTTTTCAATAACAATCATCCCCTGAATAAAATATGTTGATGAGTCAGCTCTGCTACACTAAAATAACATAAGTGTGTTCTTTAAATTTTATGGATTTACCTCGCCCTATGTTTCCTGACTCTGGTATCTGGATATATCCCTGCAAGTTGTTAAACACACCCTGGGAAAGGATCTGTTATATATGAGAGACGTAAAAAAGACCCTTAGCCTGATCAATAAAACCGCTGCCCGCTCTAATATTCAACCCAGATCGCCCGCTGAATTCCATACAACCACTTACAATTGGAACATTTATTATGTAATTGCTTGATTAGCCAAAAACTCTTAAATTAATAGTATGGTAATAATAACTAAATTTCCCTAATTCTGCCATGTACGTTCCAACAAAGTCACAGAAAGATTGGACTTTACAATTGGAGCCTGTTCCATGACAACAATTCGATTTTATTGCTCCTAGTAAAACATATTGTGAACAGGCAAAGGACAAAGATTTTGTTATTTATGTCCAATGCCAGAATTTAGCTCACAGTACATCCTGAGTTCAACACTTGTTAAAATCAATATCCTTTCAATCATTAGCGAATTTTCCTCAGGGTCGTAATTCTGCCCAGCAAACAATGTTTCTTATAAAGGATCCGAGTTCTGAGTAACAACTTTTGAACCCTAGGCTGGATGGGCATGGAAATCTATAATCCCAGTGACATGACTAGTTACACTCAATTTCAATAAATGATACTTTCTAACCAACAAAACAATGTTTATAAAATACAACATCTTGTCTCCGTTTAATAAGTACGATATTAGTCTTGATCTTGTTGTCCCACTCTTGAGCATAAGGATATATGTGTCACTTGGGGGAATGTTTCTAATCGTTCATGGGGTGTGGGCGTCACTGGTGAAGAAGCCTTAATGAATTACTGCGATGCATCTTGCACACATTAGTGCAAATTGTGTCTTTGATGGAGGATTTGAATATTTAAGGTTGCAAAAGACGCACAACGCAAGGATGCTGCTTTGCCTTGGGTGCTGTCAAGCTTCGTGATTATTGTTGGAGCTGTAATTACCTAGGCTAGTTGTGCCTATTCCGTCACACTCCTGAATTGAGCCATCTAGAGCGTGGATAGATTTTGGGGGTCGCCAAGTGACATAACCAGCACAGAATTCTCAGCCTCAGTCTTGCCCTTCTAGGCATAGTATTTATATTCTGCTCCAGTTGTTTATGATGTTGTTTAGGATGTTGATGTTGGCAGACACAGTTATGAATGGTTAGAAGGTTAAGATTCTCTCTTGTTGAAGATAGTCACTACCTGGCACTTCTTTGGCGTGAATATTACTTTCCACGTTTCAGCGCAAGTCTAGATATTATATGGGTATTGCTGCGTATGGACACAGACTACATCAGTTTCTGAAGAATCGCGAAAGTTGCTGTAAAATATTCAATCATCTGCGATTCCTCCACTCCCCCCTCCCCCCACCACCACCACCACGTTTGACCATTTGATGGTGGGAATTTCATTGATGAAGCAGCTGAAATGGATATACCAAAGTCACTACGTTGGGGAAGTCCTGCAGTGATGTCCCAGGACAGAGATGACTGATCTCCAAAAACTATAGCCATGCTTATTTGTGACAAAAATCAGTGGCAGTTTTTCCACTGATTCCAATTGGCTAGAGCTGTGGTCAGCTTCTTGAAGTCATACCCAGTCAAATGCTGCCGTGAAATCAAGGGCAGCCAGTTTCGTCTCCCCTCTTGACTTCGTTTTTTTTTTCCATGTTCTCAGCAAGGGAATGAGTTCGGGAGATTAGCGGCCCCAATGCAAAACAATATGACCTAATATGAGCAGGCTGTGGCTGAGTAAGTGCTGCTTGATAGCACTGTCGAGGAGACCTTCCATCACTTCCAGGTGATCAAGGGTAGATTTATAGGGCAGTAATTGGCCGGCTTGGAGTTGGCCTGTTGTGTGTGTTTGGGTGTTTATGTTTGTGTGTGTGTGTGTGGCGTGTTTGCTTTCACATGACATTGCTGTGCAATTGTCAACATTGCCGTGTATATGGCAATGCTGTAGCTATACAAGAGCAGCTAGGCTAAGGGGAGCTAGTTCAGTGGCATAAGACTTCAGTGCAATTGCCCGAATGCTCTCAGAACGATTATTGTACTCAGTGCTTTCAGTGGACTTTTCCTATCACTTGTTTTGATTACGATCTGCTGAGCGCTAACATCTGTGGTACTGGAGAATTCAAGTTGACGCCGAGATGCGCATTCCTGTGGCCACTTCTGGCAGAAGATGGTTGGAAAGATACCCTTGCCTATTTCACTGATGTTCTTGGCTATCTCCACCTCCAGTTAACTGCTTAACTATTCCAAAAGATTTTCGACTGGATATGGCTGGACTGCAGAGCTTAGACCTAATCTGTTGGTTTTAGGAGCCCCTAGCTTTGTCTTTTGCACGCTGCTTCCACTGTCTTGTATGCTAGTAGTGCTTTGTTGGAGCTTCACCAGTGTGATTCCTCGTTTTTGGTATGCCTGGTGCTTCTCGTGGCATGTCCTCCTGCAGTCTTCATTGAAACAAATTTGAGAGGCACGTTTGATGCCAATGGTCGATTGGGATATGCAGTGCCATGAGGTTACACATTGTGATTGTAAATAATGCTGCTGCAATTGATAAGCCACAGGGTTATTGAAGGCTAGTTGTTCAGATTAATACATATGGCATAAGAGGTTTAAGGACTAAATAATGAGTATACAGTCTCTTTGATCGAGACTTGATTGAGTGAAAGAAAATGGTAAATTAATCTTTAAAACACGCAATTCCAACAAACAAGAAATGAAATATATAAAAAGAAGCGTTCGATAGCCTGCTCAGGTTTCAAATCCTACTGAGTTAGTTTGATCAAAATTTGATTACAGAATTATTTATCATCATTTAGGAATTGCCTGTAACTCGTCATATACTTCATCAGCTATTTAATCTATGCCTGATAATTATTGCCACTTGTCCCCCAACAGGCAGTCAAGGGCAACAATAACCCCTCCTACATTACTACAGTAGTTGTTGGTGTACATTGTGATGGAATACACTTTCTGCAACTACATTGCCTCGCCTGTTGGTATAAGGGAAGATCTCAAGCAGTGATGGTCTGTTAATTCACTTGATGTAGGTTAATACGAAAACAGGAAGATCGAGAAAAGGGGCTAAATAGTGATGCCATTAAAATGTTCTCAGAATTTACTGTGTTTGTGGAATGCAGTGTGGCATGCCCTCTTGCTGAATTCGCGTTACAATGCAATGCACAGGCCGTTGAATCAAAAGGTGCATACGCCTCACTGCTCTATTTGGGGAAACGATCTAAACATATATGGTTACTTCTATATTAATTAAAATCACCTGAGTACTGAAATAAAACATCTAATTTATGTTCACGAAAGGACAGGGAAAGCATTGAGGAACCAATAAGGAAGTTAGACTATTGTAATGCGAACCTAAGGAATATTTTACAATACATTAAAAATGTAATAGCAGGACATTTTGAAAATCGTAATGTAATCAAAGAGAGTCAACATGTGTTTTAACCAAAATTATGTTTGATGTATTGGAGTTCTTTGGAGAAATGACCAGCAAACTGCATACGGTGGAACAAATTGATGTGGTACAATTACATTTCTAGAGGGAATTTTACAAAGTGCCACATCATATTACGACGCAGATTTAGAACTCTTGCTGTAAGAGTTCACATGCTTTCAAGGATGGAGGATTATTGGTTAACACTAAGCAGAACGGATGCATAAATGGATCATTTTTAAAATGGCAAACTGTTTCTGATGTGATCCTACTGGAATTATTGTTGGGGCAACAAATAATTACAATCCGTAGGAATTATTTGGATGAAGGTACCAAAAGTAAATTAGGCAAATTTGCTGATGACACAACTATAGACTGTAAAGTAAATTGTCAAAAGAGCACACGCACTCATCAGAGTGATGAAACAAGATTTTAGTTAGTGGCAAAAAAAAAGTCAAATGAAGTATCATGTGGGAATGTGCTTTTTTTCCCACTTTGGTAGGAAGAATAGGACTACAGCATATAATGTGCATGTAGGTAGAATGCTGATTGCTATATAGAGAGGAATCTGTGTGTTCTCGTATATTAATCAGACAAGGTAGGTATGCAGTCTCAGCAACGGATTTGGATGGCAAATATAATGCCTGTGTTTCTCCTGAAGCCCATCGAATAAAAAAAAGGAAAAGCTTTTTGTAGCCTTACAGGTCTTTTTTTTTAGACCGGGCCTGGAGGACTAGGGAGCTTTGATCTTCTTACTTGAAAAAGTACATCATAGTACCCTTAAAGCATTTGGCAGAATGTTCATTCAACCAAATACTGGAATGAAAATGTTTTCTAATGGGGTAAGATTTAGAAGGCTGGGTCTCACCACATTGAAAACAAGAACAATGAGGGGATTTCTTATTGCAAACTGTAAGATCCTGAGGAGAGTGCACGTGCAGTCTTGTAGTTGGGGACAACGATCATACAATAGGATTTTTTTCCATTAAACATGAAGATAATCAAATGCATTTTTCCGTCTCTCTATTTTAAGTATGTGGAATTATCTTTCCCGGAGGGTAATTAAGGCTGGGTCACTGATAGTTTGATAAGGGAATTTGTCTGTTATTTCCATTTAGAACAAATGAGACATGTTCATGAGAGGCAGGCAGGAAATGATTTATGGCCGCCATCAGGTCAACTAAGAACTTACCAAAAGGTGCAGCAGGTTTGAAGTGCCGAATTACCTACTGCAGCTTTAAATTCAGGTTTAACGAGCACTTGTCAAAAAATATAAATCCGATAAAATAAACAGATACCATCGGGATTGAGCTCAAGGGTTGGGCAGAAGCGTTGGAACGGAAGGGGACTTATCAGTATGACTTGGAATTCATTCAGGTTATCAATGTTTGCATAATAAGAGAAGACGTTACTTTCTGCAGTTAAAAATGGTCCATGCAAACCAAATACTGGATTGAAATAAAAACGCTTGCTTCTGGGTTGTATTTGCAAAATGTTGTTTTAAATCATGAAAAGATCTTGGAGCTTCTATCTGAAAAAAATGATGAAAATAATTACGAAAATGTTGAGGCCATTTTTCCATGGCATGTCGATGCCGAAGGTAAAATCATTGTCAAATAAATGCATACGGTCACAGTGGCCGAATCATACCATATCCAATGCTTGTGCTTAATATCCTATGCGCCGGGTTTTAACGTGTATGCTTTCCTTTAGAGATCTCTACCTTCATAAACCCTCTGTAGTCCATGCTTAATTCAATTTTGCTGATGTGTGGGGCCGTGCCTGATTACATTTCTTTAAAACATTAAGTTTTTCTTTAATTTGTTCAATTATTACTGGATATTTTTTCTTATGATACACACTTCATGATATTCTATCTACTGAAATCGATGTAAACAAAACCTGAATGCTCTGGACAGTGCAAAAGGTTTGAAACTTGATAACATTTCGGCAAAATACTGAATACTCCTGTTCCAAAATTAGCCACGCCACTTGACACGCTGTTTCAATACATTTTTTCGACTGGCACTTAACCGCAAGTATGCAAACTATCGCAGGTATTTCATGACTACTGAAATCAGGGCAAATCTAATCCAGATAATTAGGGCCCCATCAGTCTACTCTAGTGCATTAGCAAAGTGAATGGAGCTGTCCTCAACATATTAAGGAGCGCTATTTCACCATTGAAGTGCTCAATGGCTCAATCAGCTCCTAAGCGCATTGCAACCTTGGACCAAGCAGGAAACCTGTGAAGTGCAAGTGATTGCCCCTGACATCAGGGCAGCATTTTACAGATCTTTGTATAAAGAAGCCGTACCATGCTGAAGTCAACACGAATGAGGGTGAGCATTAGGCACTGGATGGAGTCATAGATAATACAAACTAAATGGACAATACTGCTGGAAGCCAATCGCATCAGTGCCGGGATATGTCCAGGCAAGTACCTGAGGATATGTTCCTGGAACAACTATCGTAAATGCACTTCATCAATGACCTTTGCACCATAATGATGACAGAAATGAAATGTTTGCAGATGTTTGCACGATGATCATCACCACTTGAGATTCCTCAAAAACTGAAACAATGACCATCCATGTGCTTGTACAGTAAATATGCTGAGTTTCATAAATATAAAATTATGCACGAGGCAGCTCCAAACATTAGAGTATCTAACCATTTCCCTTTGACATTCCATGGCATTACCCCTGCTTAATCCCAAACTATCAGCTTCCTGGGGGTTACCCTTGAGCAGAAGCTGAACTGGCCAGCCAGGAAAATACTGTAGCAACAAAAGCAGATCAGAAGCTTGGAATTTATGCGGAGAGCAACTAACCTTCAGATTCCACAACGTCTCTCCAATATCGACAAGGCACATATCACACATGTGATATAATGCATTTCACTTCGCAGTATGAGTGCAACTCTGAGAAAGCTCAAGAAAATAGACACCAGCCTGATTGGTGCCCGCTTGAAAGGCATCCCATCCATCAAATTCGTATGCACTTCCTCCAACAGCGATGCATATTGGCAGCAGTGTTTCAAATATACATGATGCACTGTAGCAACACACAGAAGGCTCCGTGGACAGCAGCTTCTAAATGTGCCATTCAAGTCAGACGCTCTTTGTATATTCAAATTATGTAGCTTTACCTTAAATAACACTGAGGCAAAATTCTGAAACTGCCTTCATAACAGCAAAGTGTCTGTTCCTACCGCTCAGACTGCGGAGGTGTAAGAGGGTAGAAAACCGTCACGGTCTCAAGGACTATTCGGGCTAGCTAACAGTGCGTGGCCTAGGCACTGACAAGATTAGAAGTCGTGATTTGGAGACAATAATGCTGAATCTTTTTTATTACTCTTTTAACGAAACATGACAGTCGGTGGCGAGACCATAATTAATATTGCCCATTCCTAATTGTCCTGGAAATGTGATGTTTTCCTGCCTGCTTAAAAGACTGCCATCCTTGAGAATAATGTACAGTCACAGAGTTGTTAGGGAGGAAAATTCAGGATTTTGAACCAGCTAAAGTGAGGGGACCATTACAGAATGCCAAATGAGGAGAGGATTGCTTGGTGGGGAACTTGAAGTGGTGTTGTACCCCTTATTCCGCTGCCCTAGTCCTTCTAAATAGCAAGGTTCGCATTTTTGGAGGGTGCTGATTGAGGAGTCTATTTGAATTTCTGCAGTGAACATTGCAGATAGTAAACACTGCTGCAAGGCGTTATGGTGCTGAAAATTGTGGAATAATCAGTGATCATTCAGGCTTCTGACCTTTTGATTGATGAAGCAGCTGAAGATATTTGGGCCAAGGATGCTAAACCGAGGGGCTCTTGCAATGATGTCCAGGGATTGATATAACTGACCTTCAATAACCAAAACACCACGCTTTGTTTTGGATATGTTTCTTGTCAGTGTAGGGATTTCCCAATAATTCCCATTAACTCCAATTTTGCTTGGAAACCTTGATGCTACGTTCAGTCAAATGCGGTATTTATAAGTAAATTAGACACTCACACCTAACAACTTGACTTATGTTATTTTATCCATGTCTCGACTAGGGCTGAGAAAAATGTCAGGAGCGGAATTTACCTGGAAGAAACCAAGCTGAGCGTCAGTGAACAGTTATTAGTGAGCAAGTGCCACTTGATAGGACTGTCGATTACCCCTTACATCCTTTAATAGAGATCGAAATTTGTCTCATTGAGCCATAAATGCCCGGGTTGATTTTGTCCTCTTTTCTCTATTCAGGACATACCCGGGTACTTTTCCAGATTACCGGGTAAATTCCATTGTTGTAGCTTTGCTGCAACAACTTGGCTAATTGCTGTGGTTCAGGTAGGGTGTAAATCTTTAGAACTGATGCTCAAAGGTTGTCAGTTCCGTGAGCCTTTGTGCAGCATTCAATGCATTCTTAACGATGGAGTGTATTTTCAATGACTGTTTGTTCATCACTCCCACCAGCACTGTCATGGCCAGAAGTATCTCCGACAGGTAGGTAAGTGAAAATGTGGTCAACTACGTTTTTCCTATTTTTTTTTTCCTGAACGCCTACCAAAGGCAGTAGCAATGTCGCCTGGATTTGTTTAGTTCAATCAGGGGCCTTGTGACGTATCCAGTTTTGAGGATGGACATTGATACGTTGTGCCGAGACTACATCCTGTAACCTTTCCACTCTATGTTCTTTCTGAAAATGATGGTCAATTTGGAACTGTATTGATTCATAAACTGAGTTGGGAAGTTGAGAGGTAATTATCTGGGGGTTTCATTTCGCGACGTCGACCTCATGACATAAGATTTCATGGAGTCCACATTCGATGTTGAGAACTATCGTGGCCACCCTCTCCCTACTGTAAACCACTGTGCAGCCATATTTGGTGAGGCAGTCCTGTCTCTGGGATCTGTAATAAACAGAGATAGTGATGGCGGTTTCTGGGGCAATGCTTGTAAGCAATGACAAAATACCTGTGACCATTTCAGATTGTTGTTTGAATAATGTGGAGGCAAACTTTGCAGAGTTTGGCACAAACCCACACATTTTCCTGTGATTTAGCAATGGCTTAATGCTTATTTCAATAACGTCTATTTGCCTTTGTCTTCTGTCTTTTGTTTACTTATGTCCATAGGCTTTGTGCAAATGTTATTTTCTGCACCACATTTTCAAGGTTGGATTTCCGTTTCACAATGTCGATCTCTTGAAAAGAATACATGGGAGAAGTTCAACTCTATTATTGTTTTATTTTGTTTAACGTGCATTGTGAATTTGCTCTTCAATTGAACATGTAAATGTTGCGAAAGTATATAGTAGCTGAAGAGCATCTCGTGATTCCAAGACATTAAATCCAACCTTGAACTTCACATCAGCGTTTGGAAAAAAAGGATGATAATTATTTTGATTTAAATGTAAATATATGAATTATATAAGTGGATGAGAGCTGATTGAAATGTGTCCCTTGCTGGACAGCTTTTGCAAGTCCGACAAAGTAGGACAGAGGTCAAATTAGCGATTAGCCTCGTAGCTGGAATATCAGGTATAATTATCCTTTGTTATTGATGACGTAGTAAAAAGTAAAAAAGGGGAGAAACTCATCCGCCAATTCTCCATTAAATAATGATAGAGATTTTAAAATATTGCGATATTAGCGGCAATAATTCTGATCCATCTTCTTTAAACCTTCATTCCTTTCGTTATGAAACAATAGCTGAAATGATTGTTTTTAATGCATTTTATTCCGTCAGTACTCCTTTGTTCTTTAGTTAGTTGGACTCCGAGCAACTTCACCTCACTGCAAATCAGTCGTCTTGTAAAATGTATTTACACTTTCAATAAAGTATCGCCATTTAAATGCAGGTTATTGTTGATTGGGTTAATTTCCAAATGTCTGTCAATTACCCCTGCACGGCTTCCTGTTTGCTACATCCATGTTAGTATATAAATCAAGTCCATTCAGTTGATAAAATGTGCGAGGTTTGGACAAAGTCTCCTTTTTCATTAAGCCATTATTAATCATTGTTTTCAAAAGTTATATTACTAGACTTTTCTTTCAATGGTTTTCGATTTATTATTGTCCAAAATGATTTAATGATTACCCGCGCATCATTTCGACTGAAATTTAAGTATTGTTTTCAAACTTCAAAGAAGAAGGTGAATAAAAAAAAGAATTGCATTTATTTTTTTTTTTTTATTTAGTAGCACCTTGGACAAATTAAATTCAAGACTTTATTTTTTTTTTTTTGTTGAGCAGCTTTCGATAATTCTAAGGCATTTCACGAATATGGCCTCCAAGAGCACGCTTTGGAAAGATTCACTTCTGGGGCGTGTGATTTCTAAAAATTCAAACCAGGCTGATCTATGAAATCGATACTCTCGCAGTAACCTTGAGTGTGGGCTGTTTTGAAATCTAGCTCGTGTAAATATTAATACTTACTTTCAAGTAATTAACAGTTCCTCACTGAGATGATCTTACTTCTTATCATTTGGGGACAGGAAGATCAAAGTTGGTCAGCATAAATTTGTTAATGGAATTATAGCTCTTCCCTTGTTGTTCTTGATTAGAGGATATACAACTGTCAACAACATTGCTGTGAGTCTGGAGTGAAATTCCTTCTTTCAAAACCATTAATGAATTAGCAGGGTTTCAAGAGCAATCGACAATAGTTTCATGGTCATCATCAGACTTGTAAACTTTAGATTTGTTTTAATTGTACTCAAATTTCAGCATCTTCCTTGGGAGTTTAGAACGCACCTCAGAAGAGCATTGCAATGGGTCTCTACTATACTACTCCAGCAACATTGTAACTATGCCACGTCCTGCCCATATCTTTCTTCTTTTCTTAAGGAGGAAACAATGTGTATCCATGAGATTAGATCATTTGCTTACGTCACTACTGATTTTAGTAAGGATGTGTTATGTCCAGAAGATAATAGGCGCTACTGAGATCCGAGACAAAACAGCAAGATTTCTGCAGATAATTTCCGGGGGGAAGGCAACAAATGGCAATAAGCAGTTGTTGTTGCGCTGATTAGAATGGCTTTCCACAGTAATTGGTGATAATGCAGTCGCTTTTGTGGTACATATTGATTATTGCATATGAATATTGGAAATATGATTAAGAATATTTAAAGTGATGCAATAATAGCGAGAACATTGATATTGAAGCACAAAATTACCGACTGAAATAATTCATCGCTGAACTAGGCAGGTCGAAGGAATAGTGCCAAGTGCAGTTCAAGGCTGGGAGGAATGAGTTGATACATTTTGAGAAGGTTACCGAAGAATGATAATTCAAAAAAATAAAAATGACAGGATACGGAGAATTGCAGACAAAGATAGCAGCCAATATTCACAGATTCAGTAAAGTTGACTTGACAGATGGGGATCTGAATTCTTATGGACTGCTGGAATTTAATTGATGAGGCATAGAAAATCTGAAGTGAAAGTTTACGCTGGAACTCATTAAATTAATTGTTAGGCTAAAGCCTGTAGTTCTCACTGCAGAATAGGTAAAATATGACTCCACTTAACAGAGTACAGAAATGAACTACCTGGCGATTACCTAGGCTGCAAAACATTATTCAATACGACTGATTTGATAGTGCTTGTTTCGATAGAGAGGGTAAGTGCATACCTGACTAAGGTTCATACAACTATAAAATGACCAGACATTATGCACGGGAATGCCGTACAGCAGTTTGAGGAGAGTGCATTAATTCAGTGGTAGGGACAAGAAATGGTACGAGATGCATATTTGCTTCCACTAAAAGTGTGATGGACATCTGCAACTTGCAACTTAAAAGACCGGTGAAAGCAAAAATCCTCAAAACATTTTACAAATCTGTATGCGCACTTCCCATGCCCTTCATTATCAGACTATGGACAAAAATTTCAAAAGCGGAATTACGCTGGATGGCCGCTTCTCGAACAAAGGCTATCCTAATAACATTCTGTGCTTTTTGAAAGATATATTCCTATGTCTCTCTGGCTCAGCTCATGTTGATCATTTCTGCTCAGTTGCCTGGAAATATATTTGCGTTTAACTCAAAATTTTCTGTACAGTCTTCATCACATCACCTCTCTCAAATCTTGTGCAAATTCTCCCGTTGGTGTTGTTTCAAAACAGAGTTGTGTTGGTTAAGACGACAGACACATTTTTCTGGTTTGTTTTATTGAACTGCGCCCTTTTGCCTCAGCATCCCGACCCCCACCCCCACCCCCCCAACATACATTTCACAAATGAAATTCACTCAAACGTTTTAATTGCTTTATCCCTTTCCTTAACCCTGCCTTAAACATAAGTTTTGCTATAACACTTACCTTAGTGCACTCTTGGTTTCAGAGCCAATAATTTGTGTTCTTATTGCCAATTGCATTTTGACAGAAAATTCAGCTCTTCTTATTTCACATTGGGTGGCAAGCCAAACTGATGTGCAGCTGGGCAGGTTTACCCTATGGGACTGCCCAAAAGTTGAAAACGCAATTGAAGCATGCTTGGAGAATGTCTGCAAATCGCCCTTAGATGCAGAAGTGTTTAGCCCAACTGAACAAGAGGTATATTTTGTTTATCCTGTAATTGTAGAGTCCTAAACGTCTCAAAACACTCTTCATTTTAACTGAATAAAAACCCACATTCCGATAAATTGTCGCTCCCACCATTTGTCTAACTTTACTATTGACCTTCAATTAGGCCGTCGCCAAAATAAACAGCCACTAAGACCTTGCTCTGCGAAAAAGATTTTTTTCAAGGAATAAATTAAATAGTGTAAGAGTACAATTTGTTCGCTGGCAATGAGCTATTCATTGAAACCTACTTGACACAACTATATACAACATTTTTTTCATCCAAGGCAACATGGTATTCGGTCTGAACTGAGCACCCTGGCTGCTGAGTGTGCACTTTCAGTTCCATGCATAATCCCCCAGATCGTGAGCAATGCTTGGAAAAAATCAATTAATGGTAAGATGCACACAAAACAAAATCGGACTCGAAACGTTAGCTATCTTTCTTTCTCCACAGCTCCAGTGAAGGCTCTGAGTTTTCCCAGCACTTACTGTTTTTATTACTGTCAATGTGACACTGCAGGTTGCTGGTAGGTTAAAACCCCTCGCCTCCGCAATCACCAGCAATTTGTCAATTGACGTTGAAATCAAGGCATGCTCAAAGGCCTCCAACTGTTTCGTCTAAATATAGTGAAACAGTGAAATATCAGCAGCCCCACTCATTACAAGAAGCTGGGCCCCGGTCAAGCCTGCATCTTTACTAGACATTTCTACAGTTGTGAAAAATGGACAGCATATAACAGCCACTAAAGAAATGTTGAGATGCTTCCACTTACGCTGTCTTTGGTATAGTCCTTGGGTAAATAATACATACAGTATCACGTTGTCAATGATTGTCGAGCATACTAATTCCATGAACAGGCTCCTTTTGATAATCCAACAAAATACAAGCAGGCGGAGCCGGGGTCAATGGATGGATTACTGTCGGATACACTCAAGGTATGATGACTGTTAGAGTTTGTACAATTTAATCGGAATTGATCCCTGTGCTAAAAAGTGAACAGGAAAGAAAATATGAGGATGACAGACATTGATTCTGATAACTGAGAGGCAGTCGCTGACAACATTAACAGTTGGAGAGTGACTGTTCTTGGAGGTATATTGGAAGCGAACATTCGAATCTGAAAAAAAAACAGAGGCGATTAGTTAATCCAAAATAAATGTAGACCCAAGGATTGTGAACCTTCTGAGCCAACTCTCTTTATCTCCAGCAAATGTCACCGAATCTCTTACAATAGATTCTGAATCAAGCGAAGCACCAGGCGATGCAGAACTCAGAGTGAGCTACCATGATGCAAAAAGCCCTCTAACGAGACGGAAGGCCGGTACTGAAACTCTTCTCAAGCGGAAAAAAAATAGTTGCCAAGGAGGTTGAACGATTTATGGGTATGTTAACATAATTGTTTCAATAATGTGTGCTCTGGAAAGTATTCAATCGGTCGACTTTCCAAGGGGAAGTATCTCATAAATAGTGCCCCAGCTTTCTAATACAGCGATGTTTATTGGAAAAGTGTAAGGCAAATGCAGACTCATTAATGTAAGGCCTCGGAGAAAATGACAAAATGATTTGACGTATGAGTGAAACCTTCTCTTTTCTTGTGCCTATAGATCCACAACATGGAAAGCAATTGTCACTCGCAGAATATATAATAATGTAAAGACAGCATGCATTCAAACAACTTACGTATTTATCACAAAGCAGATAAATGCATTGAACGTGCAACGTAAATGGAAGCAGATTCCATTTATCAGGGGATTCTAGACACGATAGGACATAGAATTTGAGACGCTGTAGAATCACAGTATCACAGAATCGCAGTGCAGAAGAGGCCTTTCCGCCCATCGAGTCTTCATGAACACCTGGAGAACAACTTATATACCTACGTAATCCCTTTTAACAGGAATTGTCCCGTAGCTTTGAATGTTTCGAAGTGCCAAGTGATCATCCAGGTACTTTTTTTAAAAGGTGAAGCACCTATCCACCTTCTCCATGCCCCTGAGAATCTTCTATACCTTGATCCGGTAGCCCCTCAATCTTCTCAGTTCCAACAAAAATAACCAACGTCTATCCAATCTCTCTTCTTAACTAGTGTTTCCTCCCAGGCAACATCCTGGTGAATCTCTTCTGCAATCTCTCCAGTGCAATCACATCATTCCTATATTGTGTCTTAAATTAAAATCCAGTACTCTAACTATCTCTTTGACCTCAATTTATCCGGGCACGCACAAACACTCAAACAAACACACAAATATACAGGCAACCACGCACACACACAGAAACATACATGTGCACAAACAATCTCTCTGTATCTCTCCCCCTCTCTCTTGCCCACTCACAGCCGTCATCACAGAGTACCGCCATATTCCCACAATGTATTACAAAAATAACATCCATCTTCAAACTCTCTCAAAATAAGAAAATTAAACATAACATTTCAAAATAACTTTATCATTTGATCAACCCATTTCACACCACTGATAGCATTTATGATTACAAAAAATACTTTTACACTATGGTGTGCATACATCAACCATGAAAATGTATACGCTTGTTTTGCAAAATTAATGTTCACAGCAGCCCATTCTCAACTTCCAAACCTCAGAATACTATTGAAATTTAATACTTGACAACGTATCTGCAATTTATTTCTCTAGCTCAGTTCAAATAGGTTCAAATTTAAAAAGTTGCAAGAGCATACTCCACCAAAGTAGCTTGCTTTTTTTTTTACCTCGAGATATTTTTTTTTTTTTCCGAAAACTTTAAAGGATTGTGGCCCGTATATGCAAAGTGTTGAAAGCATTGTTTTCAACTTGCACTTCAAAATGTTGCAACGCTGAGACGAATTTTAATGTCTCTTACTGGTTGAATGTTCCCTCTGATGCACGTGGACATTCCATGAGAAACACTCCATTGGTTTCCTTAGTCCGAGTTCATTTTCCTGCAGCAACACATCAGAACCTACGTCACTTTCGTTAAAATGCATTTTAAATTGGTTAATATAATCCAGTCCTCCGAAAGCGATGTAGTTGTTTTAAACATTTCAAGCTGTCAAATGCAGTCTTCCATTCCTGGTCAACTTGAATCTGCTGTTTTTGTTTGAAAAAACAAACCAATGGATTTTGGCATGAAATTCTGATAGAATCCACTCATGACTAGTAAATTAATATTGTCCACTTCGTTACAAGGCCTAGAAACCCGACAATCGTTTCATTTTACAACTCATGGAGCCAATTGAAAATTTCCAAAACTGTGGCCAAATATGTAAATTTTGTTTTAATACATTCAATTGTCGGCATATTTATCAAGACACTATCTTCCTGTAGATGTCAAATAATTCTTTAAATGTTGTAGATCTCCCACCCTGATCTGAATTAATACTTATAAGTGATCAATATAGACAGCAAAGTCGCACCGTAGTTCATTAACATGTGTGTTAATATCTAAATGCGTCTGCTGCATTTTTCATGCCAAACGACATCACTCTGCATTAATATGCAGCATCCGGCGTCACAAAATATGATATTTATTTTGCGTTGTCCAATAAAGATGTTTGGCAGTGTCCTCACAGCAATCTAATTAATGTGATGATTATTGACTCAAAACTTTAGATACAATTGCCCAATCGTGGATTAAGTTTTGAATATTCCGTCTTTGTTAAATTCATTTTGCAGTAATCAATGCATGGCCTATGTGATCCATGTGAATTTGTGAGCATCATTTCGGGTGAACTTCAATTATGACAATTATGTCATTTGTAAACAGAAATTCAATTTCTTTCCGAACTTGTGCCAATTTTACTGGATTATTCTATATGGGTATTGCATTATTGAAACTGACTTCTCCCATCGACATCATGCAAAACCATTTTTGTTTCCCTGGACCATACCACAGATTGTCTTTTGAGTCAAAGCAACAATTCTTGAAATTCGCTCCGGCAATTTTCTGGAACATAGGATAAGATACTATTTAGATGCTTAAATACTTCGTCAGTATTCAAATTAATCAGAGAAAAGTCAATTTCAGGATCTTTAATTGTCGTTTCCTCCTCATCACCTAAAACAGTTAGCATCTCCTTCCTTTTATCCTCTCTTTCAAAGTATCTATTATATGCTACCCTCGCAGACCTTTTCTTCACTCTTGGGTACTCTGTACATAGCTTACATTACTTAGTCTCTTTGTGATCTGGCAAGGTCTACGAGACATTTTGAAGGGTTGTACGGGCATGGAATATCAACCATATTTACATCTCCACAGAGGGTATCAGACCTGCTGAGTTTTCCCAATATTTTCTTTTATTGTTCTTGCGTTTAATGGTTCAAATGATACGGGCAAAAATTCCAGGAATTTTCTCCCAGTGGCAAAACTATGTTGCCCTTTTGTCTCGATGTGCCTTAAGCACGTGCTGTTGTAGATTTAATATTTTCCCTCCTAGCTCACAAGAAAGAGAGACAGCCCTTGAAATCACGGCAACATTTGACCGAGTTTTACATTAAGGGGCCGTAGCAAAGCTGGCATCAATGTGAATCGCGGGTGTGTGTGTGTATCAGGGAGGGGAATGGTTAAGGAGGGTGGGGGGGGGGGTTAACTCTTCGGTGGTTGGTCATTCCTATCGCAAAGGAAGATGGTTGTGGTAATTGGGCGTCAAGCATTTCAGTTCCAGGACATCACTGCAGTAATTGCTTCGAGTAGTGTCCTATGCCCATCCATCGTGACATATGTCATCATCGGTCTTCCTTCCATCAAAAGGGGTGATGTTCGCTCAAAATTGCACAATGATCAGCACAATTCATGATTCCTCAGATACTGAAGCAGTCCATGTCCAAATGCAGCAAGTTTTGGACAATATCCAGGCTGGTGCCGTGAAGTGGCAAGTCACATTCGCTGCAGTCATATGTCAGGGCGCCTTGATTTTTGACAACATTGCCATCTTCTAATATCCCGTTATCAATATATTAGAGATTATCATTTGCCAGAAGCTGAACTGTATTAGCCATACAAATAGTGAGGCTAAAGGAACTGGTCAGAGGCTAGTAAACCTGCGACGAGTAACTCATCTCCTGAGTCCACAAAGCGTGCCCTGCCTCTGCAAGCCGCAAGTCAGGAATGTGCTGCAATACTCCCCACTTGCCTGGATGAGTGCAGCTCTCAAAACACTGAAGAGGTTGCACACCGTTCAGGGCAAAGCAGCTGCCTTGATTAGCACTGCACCCAAAAACAGCCACTCCCACCATCAATGACGCACAATAGCAGGAGTGCTTACCATATACAAGATGTACGGATTCCCCAAGGCTCCTTAGACAGCAACTTCCAAACCCAAGACCACTACAATCTAGAAGGAAATAGGCAGCAGATAGATGGGAACACCACCACATAGGGCTCCCCTCCAAGTAACTTACCATCCTGACTTGGTTTTATATGGCCTTCCCTTCACTGTCTTTGGGTGAAAAGCGAGGAAATCCCTCCCTAACACTGTGTAGTTGTAACAACACCGTTTGAACTACAACGGTAAAAGGATGCAGCTCACCAATCGCCTTATCAAGGGCATTTAGGGATTAGCAATAAGTTATTGCAGAGCCAGCGATGGCCACCTCCTGTGAAGGAATAATAAGTAAATGAGCCATAGTAAAGCATTATCTCAAATTCACCAGATAATGCAACAGAGTTCTTGTAAAATTAAAAGTAAAACAAAGCTAAAGTTGTTTTTTTTTACTATTCTTTGGAGGCATTTGTGCCTCAGTAGCGAAGCAAACTTTTTTTGTTGAACCCTATTTGCTCTTGAAGATGTGTTGGTGAGCGGCCTCCTTGTACAGCTGTAACACCTGTGCTGCATGTACACTCACAGTACTTTAGGCATGGTCTTTTAAGGATTTCGACCCAGCAGCAGTGGAGGAAAGTCGACATATTTCCAATTAGAACTTTAAATGTCTTCGGGGTATGAGAGGGGGGTGAGTGTGGTTTGGGAAGTAAACGATGGCGGGGGAATCGATTGCGTTGTGTTACTCAAACTGGACCGGTGCCCCTGAAACACAGGGTAATGGCCGGAACACCCTGGGCACCCATGTTCCAATCCCACTATGGCAGACAGTGGTATTTGTATGCAAGTGATATCTGGAAATAAAGGTCTGATGATGAGCATGAAACTATTATTTTTGAAGACTATTTGGTAGATTACAGACCACAACAACGTGGTTGATTCGTAAGCGGCCTCTAAACAAAGGGCAATTAGGGATAGGTAATCGCGGTGCACAAACCCTATGCTTGAAAAAAAAAGTGTGACAACCAAGCTGTTCCATTTTCGTCGGTGGTGACTAGCTTTTTGAGTGCCTTTGGTGCTGCATATAGCTGGTAAATTGAAGAACGTTCTATAAATTGTGCCCTTTTGACATTAGCCAGTTTTTGGGGAGTCAGGAGGTAGGTATTTGCAGCAGGATTTGTATATGGCTACGGTATGTATATGGCTAGTCCAATTCAGTTTTTGGTAAATGGTAACCCGCAGGTTTTTAATATGCATGATTCAGCGATGGAAATGACATTGAATGTCAAGCGGTGATTTTTGCATTCTCTCTTGTTAGATATGGATATTTCCTGGCACTTGAGTTGTGCGAATTTCACTTGCCACTTTTCATCCCAAGACTTTATATTACCCAAATCATTCAGCATTTGGAAATTGGCGTTTTCATATGTGAGGAACATCGAGTGGAGTGGAACATTTTGCAATCATCAGCACACCTCTGCACATTTGATCATATGATTAAGGAATATCATGAAAGTAAGAGCTGAACATGGTTGGGGGCGATGAATCCACCATGAGCAAAAACGAAAATAAAAATGGGGAAACGCAGCAGGAGTGGCAGCACCTGTGGTGAGAGAAACGGCGTTATCAGTTAGAGTTCGTATGGTTCTTGTTCAGTTTCATTTCAGAACCTTGACTCATTAATTAATATGGGGAAAAATGAGTGAGCGCCTCTTTCATCATCATAAATTAACCCAAAAGAAATGAAACCTGATAAATTATCATGGGAGCACGTAGATTCAAAAACCAATATTGGTACCCCTCGATCATAGTCATCTAGATAGACTGTACATATGCTCTTCTTATAGTCTCTAATGTGTGATGCCATATTTCTAAGTCACAGAGTGATAGAGGGTCATAGGTTGACGACCTAAATTTCTTCATTGCTAGAAACTTAATTGTTTCTTTGAACAGATGTGACATGAAATTCGATAACTGGGCCTGCCTATAATGCTTTTAGTAAAACATTTCTGGAAAATATTTGGTCAACTCTCCTGCAATCCCTTTTAATGTGACCTTTCTAGAAGTTATTGCTTCTAGGAATATTCTGGAAACATCCATTATTGTCTGCCAATGCTGTAGATTGTAAGACGTAGGGAGGGGCGCACCACAATCAATCAGGACCTGGATAAAATGTTCTGCAAATTCTTGGATTGCATTTCAAGATCCAACTTTAATTATTGCTTGAGGTCTTCCTTTCACTTTGCAATTGTCGATTGTTTCATAGAATTTAACTATATCTTCAATTAGTCCAGGGGACTTGGAAATAATTTTGTACCTTAGCCAGAGTTTTCCTATTACCTAAATGTCCAGCCATTGTAATTGCATGAGCAATTCTTAATATCCCACACTGGCACCCAGATGTTATCAGTAATTTTTGCACTTCCGCCCACGCTTCATTTGTCAGGTCCTGCGGAGGTCTCCGATTAATCACTAAAACATTTCATTTAATGTAATGCCACTCTAAATTGTATTGTGCTTCATCTTCAGAATAAGCTGTCTGCTTTAACTGCTTTAATTCTGGATACAAATGCTGCAACTGAAATTAGTTCACAGAACTATACACATCACCGTCATGCCTTCTAAACCTGTCTTCCTGAGAAACCTTCTCAAAAATATATCCAGGCAACTGAAGTTCTGTATTATCTCCCTGAATATTAGCAGATTCCTGTTGCTGTTTATGTTTATGCACCTATGACCACGTAAACACATTTTCTGAAAATGAAGGTCACGCATGCTTCTTCTTTACATCTTCTATTGGCAGCATATCTTCTGGTTCCACTACAACTGTAGGCATATTAAATGTTTGCATTCCCGCTTTATAATTTTCAAAAAATTGATTGTATCCCTGCAATAGGCAATTTTCTGACCATTCCAAGAATCATCTCTCCTGTTTTGAAATCACTTTTATAAATTTACTCCAGATAAAGAAATAGGCATGAACCCATGACTATTTCTGCAAGATAACACTTTCTCCTACAATAACCCTGATGGACAGCAGTGGCCAATATCCCATAACACTGATGACAGGCTAGCCGCTGCATTGCTTAAGATTTAACCTACCTCCCCTTCTCGATGCACATCGATATTCTTTACTTTTGCGTACAAAATCTTTAACCATCCCTGTAACTTACATTTCAGAACTTTTTGGGCAGGTTGTAAATACATCCCAAACTTTCTGGCTAATACTGACACGTCCCCTTTCACCTATGCAATTTTTACTATTATGCGCGCACGTAGATCTCAGTGCACAAAGAACTTTGACTTAAAAAAAAACTTCCAAGTTCCTATCAATGCAATTGGTTTCTGTTTTGGCTTCTAAAAATGCGATCTTACATGTCAAAATAGAAAGAAAGGCTGGTCACTCTGCCCATCGAGCCCAGTCTTCAATTCCAAATGATCGTGTCTGATCCTCTATATCAACACTGTCCTCCCGATCTCTCCACATATCCGTTGACAACATTAGTGTCCAGCAACCTATCTACTCATTTTTAAATATAATCGGTGAAGTGGCCCCTGCAGCCTTCTGTGGAAGCTAATTCCACAGATTCATTAACATCCGAGTGCAAAAATCTCTACTAATCTTATCCTAAATTACCTTCACAGATCCAGAGGTTTTGACACTTTTTTTTCTCGATCCCCAGCCAAAGGAAGCATCCTCACTGCATGCAATCTCTGCATCCATGCCAGAAATTCATGTTCTGTTGAAGGATGATGAGGACTCGAAACGTTGGCTGTACACTTCTCCGCCGCTGCTGCCAGACTTGCTGAGGTTTTCCAGGTATTTCCGTTTCTGTTTCTGTTTCAGCAAATCATATGTTTCATCAGATTCTATATCATTCTTCTAAGCTCCACTAAAAACAGGCATGGGCAGTCTTATCGCGCCTCATACGAAAATCCACCAATCCCAGATTCAGCCTGGTCGACTTTGGCACGCACACCAACTACGAAATATGTGTCCTTTCTTTGGGAAGCAGGCCAAAGCTGCATATAATGCTCTAAGTGCATTTACACGAGGGTACAGCTGCAATAAGGCATCCATATTCCTGTCCTCAAGTCCTCTTGCAAGGAAGAACATAAGTACTAAGGGCAGGAGTAGGCAAGTCAGCTCCTCGAGCCTGCCCACCAATAAATAAGGGCATGTCTGATCTCATTTCGGCCCCAACTCCAATTTCCCGCCCTCTGCCCATAACCTTTCAACACTTTCTTATTTAAATTTATATCTTTCTCCTCTTAAATTTATTCAGCATCTTGGTATCCACTGAAATCTGAGGTTGTGAATTCCATAGATTCACAACCCTTTGAAAAACATTAATTACGTCTCAACTCTGATTTCAATCTACCACTCCGTATTCTAAAACTAAGGCCTCTCGTTCTCCAAAGCCCCACACGGGGACACATCCGCCCCAGTTTACTTTTTCGACGCCTTTAGCATCTTATTTACATCCGTTCGTCGTCTCTCATCCATCCAAACTCTAGCGAGTCTGGTCCTAACCCCCTCAATCTCTCCCCTTAAGACAAGCCCGCTTCTCAGAAATCAATCTAGGAAACTTCCTCTGTACCGCTTCCAAAGAAATTACAACCTTCCTGAAGTAAGGCGAACAAAAGAGTGCACAGTTCTCCAGATGCAGTCTCAGCAATGCGTTGCACAGTTGCAAGAACACTACCATTTTTTAATAGTATATTATTTTAGAAATAAATTCCAAATTGCTATATGCCTCTCTGATTACATGCTGTACCTGTATACAAGGTTTCAGCAATTCATGCACGGAAACACGCAGATTCCTCTGCACTAGCGTATTCTAAAGTTTATTTCCATTTAATTAATAATTTGCCTTTTAATTCTTCCGAACAAAATGGTAACCTCACACTTATTCATGTTAAATTCCATGTGCGAAATATTGGCCCTTTCACCTAAACGATCCATATCAAATTGTAAGTTTGTAATTTTTCATTCCAACTTACTTTCCCACCCATTTTGGTGTTATCTGAAAATTAAGCTTTCGTGCCTTCTATCCCTGAATCCAAGTCGGAAATATAGATTATAAACGGATGGGTGGCAAAAGGCGAACCCAATCAAACCCTACTAGTTGCAGCTTGTGATCCAGAAAAAGATGCTTTGATCCAAACTGTCTGCTTCCATTTGGTTAGCCAATATTCTATCCAAGCGTATGTGTTGCCCATTAGTCTGTATGATCTTACTTGGGTATTCATCTTTTCTGCAGCACCTTAATAAAGGCCTTCTGAAAGCCCAGATATACTGCAAGTACAGGATCCCCATTATGCACTTTGCTTACTGCATATTCAAAGAACTCCAGCAGATTATTCAAACACGATTTACTCTTCATAAAACCCTGCTGAGCCAGATGGAAGGCATTTGAATTTTCCAAATATATCATTACTACTTTTTTAATAATATAATGCAACTATTTCACAAGGATAAACTTAAAACCAATTGGTCTAGAGTTTCGAAATTTCTGCCTTCACCACCCTCCAGCCCTCCGCCCCCACTTTTTTGAACAAGCGTGGTATATAAAAATTTTCCTAATCGACCGGAACCTTTTCCAGAATCCAGGGAATTTTTGGATTAATTTAGACAATGCATCCCCGATTGCTGCTGCAACCTCCTTTAAGAGCCTTTGACATAGAACATGAGTTCCTGACGACTTGTCACCCTTTAATCCCCATAGTTTGTTCAGTATTTTTTTCTGGTGATAATGATTGTTCTTACTCCCTCGTTCTCTATACCCTCTGCATTACGTGGTGCTTTTGGAGAAGTACCAGAGACCTCCACCATGCAATTGGACGCAAAACATTGACTAGGCAACTCTGACATTTTTGCGTTCCTCAATCAATCCTATTAATTTTCCAATCTCATCGTCCAAGTTACTCTATTTCCTTTTACATACTTCTAGAAGATTTTTCTACCAACTTTTACATTTTGCGCTTGCTTTCTTTCTTAATTTACGTTTGCTCATTTTATTAATTGTCTTAGCAAACTTCCAGCCTCGCAATGACAATTGCAATGTGGTTATGTTTTATTTTTTGCCATTATGTTTCCTTTAGAAATCTTTCTTGGCGATGAATTATGTTTCCCTTTTTTACCACCTTTTGTCGTTTTTGGAATATATTTCGCACAGGAGAAATTAAATAGCTCCTTCAATATCTGCAACTGATCATGCAATGTCTTACTTTGTAAACTTACTGCCTAGCCCATTTGGGCCACATCATTCCTTATGCCTATTTAGTTATCGTTGTTTAACTTCAGAAAACTATTGAGGGACTCGGGACTCTAGCTCTCAAACTGTACTTAAAATTCTAGCATGCTATGAATACTCTTCCCTAGATTCTCCTGTACTATGATATCATTAATTAAACCCATCTTATTACATAAACCCAAATCCAGAATAACTTATTCCTTGGTTGGTTCAACAACATATTGCTCCAAGAAACAGGCTCCCTTACACACTATGAATTCTCCCTCGAGGCGATCCTTCCAAATTTGATTAGCCAATCTCTATGCATATTAACATAGCCCATGATGAATGCAGTGCCTTTCTTGCATGCTCCCGATAATCACTGTTTTATACTCAGCCCTACTGTACACCACCCCTTTTTCCTTTCCTGTCTATCCTTCCAAAAGATTGAGTGTTCTTTGTTATTTAACGCCCAAACCAGAACTCCTTGTAACCACCTCTCAGTAATCACCACCAAATCATGTTTATTTATTTCGATTTGTTCTGTAAATGCAATGGTTTAATTCCAAATGCTTTGCGCTTTAAGATACAAAGCCTTTAAGTTTGCTGCATTGTCAATTGTCCCTATGCTTATATGATTATTTGGTGCAAGATGGTTTTCACTCTGTCCCTTCCTTTCACTTTTGGTAGCAGGTGCTGGAATTTAAATATGGTATACGGAATAAAATAGTCTATTGTTGTAAAAACCGACCTGATTCACTGATATCCTTCAGGGAAAGAAGTCTGCCGCCCTTTCTTGGTCTGGAAGCTATGTGACACCACGCCAACAGCAATGTGAATATGGGCAATATTTTTGAGTATAGCCAGCGAAGTCCACATCCCATCGGGAAAATAAAAAAAAAAATCGTAAAAACAAACTCTCTGCTCCACAGAGAGGCTTTCACTACAGACTCTCTTTACACTATACCACCATATTCCAAAAAATATCGAAATAAAAATATCCATCTTCACACTATAATTAACGATGCTAGACTATATTTGATTCATTCTGTATATTTCCATCTGAAGTAAAACTGCTTAGAGTTGCTATCCAAAGGGCTATCGATTCTAATAGCTTCATAGCGCACAGCCATTTTCAATCTTCTGCACCACAGAAAAAACATACATAAACGGGGCTTCTCCCCTTCACCAAGGGAGAACAGAGATAAATGACAGTGCATGATCAAGCACACTTGCATATGTAGTCTACAGACCACCTATTCGTAAATGGCAACGAGATTAAGGAATGTGATGACAAATTCTCGAGTTGAATGCAAAAAACGCGGATTTTTAAATGCACTAATAACTTTAGCATGAAATAAGTTCCAGGCTCTACCATCTGCACAGGAGTAATTTTTGACCAATTATGTATAAGAAAAAAAACGATAACGGTAGTTTCGTGCAAGAAAGCGCCAAAACAGAAAAGAAAACCAAAAGTAGGAGAATGCCGGGGCAATGATGACAATAATGATTTAAGTATTATGATAGAAATTGGCATACCTGTCTGCCAAACCAAATTAACAGATTACTGAAAAGTTCATTTTGAAGCGTTGTGAATAGGATTTGGGAGTGTAAAAACAGCAATAATATTGGAGAAAAGTAAACTCGAAGGATAATTGGAGACATATAAATTGGTGTTCAGCAGTGTTTAAAATTATATGTTCAGCTGAAAGGAAAGAGAAAAAAAATCAATAGCGACGTTCTACAAGAAAATAAACAGATACAAAAAAACGTACTATCGTAGGATGGGAAAGAAAGACATATCTTAATTATGTAGAAAGCAGATGTATGGTTTCATATTAAATATAAAGAAATTCTTTGAAGAAAGTTACAAACAATGGAAGGCACAGAAGAACCGTAAAATAGAATCATCGTGAAGCAAAACTGTATTTTTTATAACTGCGCATGGATAATAATAATAATAATAGTGATACCAATAACAAAGAAAAATAGGACAGAGAATTGAGCTCTTATGGGAAGTTAAGATTATAATAGGAATAACGATGTTGATATGTCAGTCATTCAAACTAGCACTGAAAAAGTGGAAACCTCCTAAAGAAGGAGATAGGCGAATTTCTACAAATGAAAAAGTGCAATAGTGAATATTCACCATGAAATTAAATGTGAAAAAAAGTGTTCCACCAAACTTAGTGAATTGGTTGAGGATGGTACAGAAACAGTAAACAACATAAATGCTCATGCATTGGATTTTTTGAAAAGGCCACAATAGGTTTCTACATAATAGACTGCTGCGGACCCAGGAAAAATAAGATAGGAGCCAAGTGGTACAAAATATTGCTGGCTCGTTTTAAAACAGGAAGCAATGAGTGAGAATACTTCAAAGCTAATGACAGTGGAAGAGGTGAAAACCAGTGTTCCATTTCCCGACACCCCAGGCGGCAATAAAATACAAACTCCCAGGCCAAACTGCCTTCCACGCAGCTTTGTCATGCTCCAACAGGAAATACAGGTTTGGAAACGCGACTTCTCCCCTTCACTGAGGGAGATAACAAATTTATTCTAAATCAGAAGAAGAAGCATATTGGTGAAAGGTGGACTCCAATACGTTGTCACGAAGAATGCACTAGTTGATGGTGAATGAAAGTTAAATGACAATCACTGTTTAACGATTAAACCAGGCAGCTTGAGTCAGCTTGATCACTGATTGCCGTGAGGCTTAAACCAGCAAATGACTGACGCCTATTTTATTTAGCTGAAACAAAAGCCCAGCATTTACTTTCTGCCTGCTATGAACAGGGCATATGTATTAATGCACGTGCAATCCAATGTACGCAAACGAGCCACACTACGATGCCAGGTAATAATATTGAATTGTCATTTTAATTAGGACGCTGAGGATTTTTTTAGCAAGTTTTGTCTAATTGTGGAATTCACATCTAATATTGGGTGCTCTTTTGTGTTTTGCATGAACGGTCAGTTTGGGTACGTTCTGTACTTTGCCCATTGCAAAGAGTGGAAGGGACATGCTACTTGATATGATCCTCCAGACTTTGTGAAGTACCGTACAGCCTACGTATGTAGTATCAAACTGAGATAGGCACAATGCTAATGGAAAATGGCATGTGTGTTGTAAATGCACAGTAGCAGCGTGAAACAACTTTGTTTGGCCTGTAGCACAGATTTTGAGAAACATAGCCCTTCCAGGGTAGCCTGAGGTACACTGGCAGTTTTAAGGGCCGAACATGATGGACTTAGGCCCCGTTATAAAATTGCATGAAATTCAGCGCCAAATGATCTGATCTGGCTAGCCATTATCGCACAGCATGCATTTGATGTGCACTATTTCAGCATCAATCTTCCATGGTGTGCAAATGGTTCGGACCGTTTTTAGTTGTATGTTGACAAGGTCAATTATAGCGCATGAAATGTTAAGAATCCTGACACATATACTCACTACTGAAGAGTAGGCTTGCATTAGACCGTGGTAGATAACACCCGGCAATTTTTTTTCAACCAGTCGGTCAAAGAAAGGGAGTTCCAGTGGCTGCTCCATGCCAAATGTTAATTTGAGCGCAGGGTGGATTCCAATCAGAAATGGAACGAAACAGTGACATACAGCTGATGGTTTTAACATTTCAAACATATCAGCCACATTTAGTAAACATGGCAAGTGGTAGGTTGTCAATTATTACACTTTCGAATGCAGGTCTTTTGTGCGTCCCACACAGATGTTTGCGATAGAATGGCTTTAAGTGAGCCCTACGACAGTGCCATCAGGTATGACTTACATTCTGTCATTAAATCATAACTAGAATACATGTGTTGCCGAGTCCATAACCTAAATAAAAAAAATCTCCACGTAATGGTGGAGTATGTAGTTCATTTTTTTTATCTGCACCATTTGTCATATGGACGTCATTCAACCACAGAAAAATACTGAGACAACACGGGCATGGCAGGTTTAGCAAGAGGCATATACTGATGGATTCAACACGCCACGGGATGCCGAATTGGTGACTTTGTGCTACCAACAGATGACACACATTTGTTTGGGGCAGCAAAGCTGGAAAGTGTTCAGCCTTTCTCCAGTCAAGCCTTTCAGTCGAACGGCGTGATGCGGTATTTGCACTTTGGCTTTCTGAGCAAATTTGCTCTTTTTCCACGTTCTCTAAATTTGAACTTTTATTTCGATACTTGTTTTGATTTCCGCATCAAATGGCAGGGATCTGAGGAATTATGGAGCGCATAAAATGAACCTCTCAAGAACCTGTAATATTGCAACAAAATTGCTGATAGATGGCGATACAGCAAAATCTTGGAAGATGCGTTTTGTCCTCCCGATGTTCATGGTTACAGAAAACCACATTGCAGCTTCAGAAATGGTGACTATAATCCACTAAAGGTGATCCTAATCTGCTTCAACATCAGCAGAAACCAAATCCATAACGTTATTTATCTATGCATTGACACTCAGATGAATAATGCCCAACAGCATTCCCTCAGTGATATAAATTAAGTAGCCACCCTCTGTAGATCACCTGAAGGATATGAAAACAACAAAGAGAAGATGATGCCAAATAAATTTGGTGGAAGATCATGACCCTGTTTTACCCCGTAGCGGTCCACAGATGGTTCCCATGTTGCCTCATTAAAGCTCATCTTACCCATCATGTTTTCATGGAAAGAGGAGATGACATTGCACAGCTTCAGTGTGCAGCTTATTTGCAAAATATCTTACATCGTCTCTGCTCGTAATGTCTAATATTTTGAGATCACTGACGTCAATGTACAGCCTTTAATTTATTCAATGTTTTCTCATGGAGCTGCCGGACTGAGCACATCATGAAAATCGCTGATCTTCTCGTCCTCAAACCGCACGGTGATTCGGGAAATATGTGTTCTATCAGGAGCAGGAGCCTTACAAAGGAAAGACTGGAAAGTGTTTTTTTTTTAAATGCTCCACAGAGAGCTGTCTCATAATTGCACAAATGTGTCCACACTTGTTCTCATAAACGGAGAGGAATTTGCATGAAACATATTCCAGGATTCTGCCCTTCACTTCACTAGCGGCAGATGACTTTCGGTAGATGCAGCAGGGAGCCTGTGTGCTGTCCCTAATGCATTCAACTATAGCATCAACATCCGTAGTTTTCCCATAACTGTGTCGTCCTCTGCTATCCAAGTTTCTTGATTTTTAAGGGGGTCAAATGTTACTGGGAGAAAGCCTAAGAATGGGGTTGAGAAACTTATCATCAATGATTGAATAGCGGAGCATTTTCTATGGGCCGAATAGCCTAATTTCTGCTCCCATGCTTTTGGTCTCTTATCTACTATTGGTGCAAATGGCACGAATTTCAATACACAGTCTACCTCACCTGATCTAATTTTGCTGACGATACTTACTTGGGGAAGCTGGTTTTGTGGGGAATATGGAGAATGCGAATAGATTGAAAACAGCTTCTGTGAACTGAAAGGGTGTTTGGCAGATCGGTACAATGTGGCAAACTGCAAAGCTCTCCTCTTTTTTTTTGAAGCAACTAAACATAAAACACACACTCAGAGCTACCAAATTGAATAGCTTTTCTTACAAACTGCTTTTTGGAAAATAATACGGAATGTCACATGCAATTTTGCAGTAAATTACTATGGTCATTCCTGGAGCACAGTGTACAGTTTTGTCACCATACGTAGGGCAATTCAAATTGGTTCCATAGGCTGCCCAACGAAGGTTCATTGGACTGCTGCTTGCGTTTTGTGGTTTGTCGCAGGACGAGAAATTGAGCAAACTGGAACGACACTGCCGCATTTAAATGAATGTGAGATGATCTAATTGAAGCATAAATGTGTACAGCACCTGACAGTGCGATTTCTAAGATTTCCTTTTGCTCTATGGAGAAACCTGAACAGAATTACCGTCTCAGGATGATAGTCAGGCAGTTAGGACTGAGACCAACGCAAATGTATTGATTGAAAACATGATTTTTTGAAGTTCATTACACTATGGAAGACGGTTGTTAATTATTTTCAGGAGAAAAGTGGATGTTTTTTGGCATAGAAGAAAATAAGCAGGTATATTTGGGATAGATTATCCGTCATTATATTGATTAATGCCTGGGCAGAATCGAATGGGCAACTGGACTTCTTTCCTGATACTTATGTATACTCCTTTTGAATTACTTTTTTTTACTTGAATGTTATCTTCCGTACATGCTACTGGATTAATAAGTATTTTCTCTTGAATGATAAGGCGGAATTTCGTGGCTCCTCCCGCGGCAGGACCTTTTGGTTCCACCAAAGTCAGCAGACTTTTCAATGGTTGGGCGCATATTCCGACCCCACTACACAGTGATGTAGCCGGAAGTTACGTCCGTAATTGCTTTACTTTATTTTGGTAATGGTTTATTGTTTTACATTAAAGAAATAGAGGTTTAGTACAATGATCTTCTCCAAAAGTAAAACAATAAAATGATCAACGACACAATCATTGCAGGGTAATAAATTCCAAGGGAACCCAGAACGGGGACCATGCTGTCATAATAATGGATCCGCAGATTAGGGCGGATATCATGGCAAATAAATGAAGTTGAAATGTTGTGAACATTTTGAATACAGTGTCCTTTCTATGTTTAGTCCTTCATTACATTCAAGAGAAACGTAGGTAGATGTTGCTGAAGTTAGCGAATTAAGTTATTAACCAAGGAAGCTTAGTTGAGGTAGAAGATCTGTCATGATATGACTGAATCACTGCAGAATTGGACTGTCATTGCTCATGCTTGGTAATCCCTTATATTGTTATGCTTTTACTTCTTTGCTTGAATGTTTCGTTTCCTACATTTCTTTGGACAGTTATTTTTTTTTTTCCCTGAAGTATAATTGCTGCATTGTTTTAATTGTTTATTGTTTTGTGTTCAAGAAAAAAAAAAGCTTCAGTATGAATACCTTCTCCGAAAACAGACTAAAGTGCTTCAAGGCTCAAACATTGCAGAACATGAAATCCCAAGAACCCGTTTACTGTATGGGAATTACAAAGCTTAGGTGATGGTCTCTTCCCTCCATAACATGAAATAGACTGAAAATAAATTGAGGACCCGTGGTAAAAAGTGCGAAGAATTACTAAGGGACAATATTAAAGAGGACGTAAAATACAACTCGATCAATTATTGGGAAGCAGAAGCACGAATGGAGATACGTCTCAACAACTGTCGTAATAGGCACAGCAGGCAGTGGGAAAAGTACCATGCTGCAGCCGTTAATCCGTGAATGTTCAACAGGGAACATGTACCAAAAGTTTAAAGTTGTCTTTCATTTCAAATTCTCACTATTAAATTTAGCAAATGTTAGAACGAAGCTATCATCTCTCATACAGTAATCATATGCTTATTTTGAAGATGTATTAGGAGATCTTTGGAAAAAAAAAACAGCAAATATTTATTTGTATTTGATGATTTGTACCAATTTGAGCAAACAATCGATTTCACTAATTTCGAGAAAAACAAGGAACGCCAAAATCAATGTCCTGATTCCATATGTGTTTTATCGCAAATATTCTGGGTTCCCTCATTCCGAGAGTGTTGCTGACGGGCTGCTCTGTACTGATCACAAGCCGGCCATAGAAACCAGAAATTACTGGAAATGCAAAAGTTGAAATCCTGGGTAATACTTCTGAGGAAAAAAAATATATATTCTCAGTTAATTGGGAGATGAACAGTTCATATCAGATGCAATCAAATGCCTCGAGAAGAATGATACATATTACACGTTGTGCTACAATCTTCTATACTGCTCTGTCGTCTCCTCATAATTAAAGTCAAACCTGATAAATGGAGATAGTGCGGGATCATTGTCATTCAGACCCAGCACACAAGTGTTCCCCACTTATGTAGTAAATTTTTCAGACAGAAGTGGCTATCGTATGGAAACAGGCCTCACAAATATGATTAAACTGGCCAGGTTACTCTATGCGGGATTTTGAAAAAATCTCGTAACGTTTAACAGTAATCAACTTAGTTGTCACAACCAGGAATGTTCCAATTTTATCTGTGTGTTTATGATAAAAAATTAAAATCCTGAACAGTGCGACATTCTCCACACTTATGGAAATACTGTTATGAAAGATTTTCACGCTGCACTTATGAAACCACAAAGTACACCAGCAAAATAACTCAAGCGATTTCACAATGAAGAGTACACAGTGCCAACAGATTCAAAATATTTTCAGGATTTATTGTTGGTCTTTCCTCACGAAATTCGACTAATCATCTTGAAATGGCATTCAGTGATTTTCCTAGAGAAACTGCCCAGTAAGTGAGATGCGTCAAGGAAATATCAAAACACATGCTAAGAACGTGAAAGATACGACATGCCAAAAGGAATTCATTAATCTGCTGTATTGTTTTCGTGAATGTAAAGACACAGAACTGACAACGGACTCATTGCACTAAGAAAGCTCATAATATTCAAAAAATATCTTCTTAACCCTTCGGACTGCGCGATACTGGCAATCACATTTGCCGTCTTTGATCGGTTCGAAGAACTGGACCTAGTTAGTTATGGTATATAAGATGACGGCATACCTGAACTACTGCCCCTGCTGCATAAATGCAAAATAATCAGATAATTTACAGAAATCTTCACGCAGTATTATCAGTTACTTATAATATTGAACGGAAACAAAAAATGACGATTCTTTCAGAATATTATACAATGCCTTTATAGCGAAACACAAGAGTTTCGGCCCAGTGTTCTTTCGAGAAAGTGACATGTGTTAGACATACGAAAGCCTTTCAGGGCGTGCTGGGAGAGGAATCGTTGGTGTCCATACAAAAAACATCGAAGAGCAGCTATGTGATAAGTTTAAAGACAAATTGATTAATTGATAAAATGGCATAAATGGCGAGGAAAAATGAGGAGATTTTGCGTTAAGTAAGGAATCCCAACCAGATCCCATATGTGGCAAATTACAGCAACAGGATCGTGTCATGAACATTTGTTTTGTTTTGTTTGATATCTGTATTTACAATTGGCATGTGAGCATCTCTCCAAAAGTAAATGATTGTTGCCCATTAACAACAGTGCTTGTGCTGGTGTTAATAAGCCTTGTAGAACTGAAGGGCTTGCTGGGCCTTTCCAAAGAGCAGTTAAAATTCAATCACATTGGTGTTGCTCCTGAGTCAGATATAAGCCAGAAGGGTTACTAAGGTCAGGTTTCCCTCCCGTGGGACATAGTTAAAAAAGATCTTGCTTTTCAAAACGTTTCAGTTATGCATGTTCATTATCAATTGACCAAACGTTTCATTTTCGATTCATTTTACTTGACATTACAAGCCACTCTACCGCTGTACTGGTATTTTAACTCGTGATTTTGTTTTTCTTTTCTTGGAGAACAAGTCCTGGCCTGTGGATCTGACAAACAGTAATAATACCACTATTTTTCGTTTCCTATGTTGTCAGGGGAAAAATGAAAATTAAAGAAAGCCTTCCTAATGATATGAATTAGAAGAAATCAATGATGAGTGTGGAAGGCTGTGAATACCTTACTCAAATATAAAATGCTGGATTTGCATATCAGTTAACCTTTATGACAATACTGTAGTTGAAACACATTTGGGGGTGCCTTAGTAGGAGTAGGAGACTTAAACTGTCAAGTGACAGGAATTACAGTGTCATAATCGGAAACGTTGAAGCAGATACTCAGCCAACATATTCATTTGCAATGTAAATGCTATTTTTTTCTTAATGCATGGACAAAACCCATTGTTATCATTACTTTTACATCCCAGTTAAGCAACTGCACTAGGCAATATTAATTGATTTTAAGCCAGGCTATAAAGGTATTCATTTAAGCACAAGAAAAATTATCAAATCTAAATAAAGGAGGTGATATTAGTCCTTTGGGTATCCAAGGCAACAGATGCAAAATGTATGTGCTTAGAATTTTTTGAATGATGTAGCGCTCTTTATTAACTATTGACTTGACAAATATACAGTTAAGCTCAACAACAATCAGTTGGTAGATTCTGGGTTTGGACGGCTCTTAGAAGTTTTGAAAAATACTGATTGTTAGATACAGATTTTAGAGTGAGTAATTTTGATTAAAATAACGACTTAAATTTTCTTTATACGAGCATACACAAAGATAAAATGGGAGCAGGGGCAGTCATTCAGCCTCCCCAGAATGCACCACCGTTCCATCAGATCATAGCTGATCTGATTGTAACCTCAATACTGAATTTCCGCCTACCCCCGATGACATTTCACTCGGTTGTAATGCAGATTTTTTCTACTTCTGCCTTAAAATTATGCATTCACTGATTCTACCGCCCTTTTGATGAAGGTAGTTTGAAAGGCTAATGACCGCTGAGGTTGGAGAGGCGAGGGGAAGGAGGTAAGGTGGGGAGGAGGATAGGGAATGACGGTGGAAGGGAAGAAGTTGGGGAGGAAATTCTCCTCTTATGTCTTGCGTTAGCAACAGTTTATTTTCAACGAGAGAATCCTAGTGTTAGATTAGCGCAGAAGAGAAAAAAAAAATCTTCATCTCCACCCTGTTAAGGCCCATCAGGATCTTAATCATTACGATAAAGTCAGCCCTTGCTCCTACAAAACAAAAACAAAAACAGAATTACCTGGAAAATCTCAGCAGGTCCGGCAGCATCGGCGGAGAAGAAAAGATTTGACGTCTCAAGTCCTCATGACCCTTCGACAGAACTTGCTCCTACAAACCCCACTGGATGCAAAGGCACTTTGCCCAACCTTCCCTCATAAGGCATGACGCCCATCACTCAACTATTTCCAACGTACTTACAAGTGTTCCCTAAATAACGAGACCAGTACTGCACCCAGTACTCGAGGTTTGATCTCGCCATTGTCTTCTGCAACTGTCACATAATCTCCCAACTTTGTAATCAATTGCCCTCACAAAAAGCAATGACATTACATCACCTTTGCCAATTAAATGTTGTGGCTTAATGTTATCCTTAAGTGATTCATGCAATTGGACACGCAGGTCCCTCTGAATCCCAGAACTCTGCAATGTCACACCACCTAGATAATGAGCTTCATTATGGTAACTTTCTACTGCGAAATTTCACAATTTGGCCTGGGCCCGTTTATAAAACATTTGGCAGATATATGCCCACTGACGTAACCAATCTCTGACTCCTTATGTGCTCTTCACAGGTAACCTTCCTACTTATCACTGTGTAATCAGAAAATTTGGCCAACATACCTTCCATCCCTTAATCCCAGTCATTTATTTAAAGTGCTAAAATTGTGAGATCACAGCACCGATCCCTTTTGCCAACTAATCGTCACTTCTGGACAAGCAGATTGTGGTGGGGGCATGGGCTGGTGGTACTGAGTGGTTGGTGGTGTGGGGCAGGGGTTAGGGACAAACAATCTCTGCCTCCGTTAGCTAGCCAATCATCTATCAATATATTTCCAGTTACAATATTTTTGTTTTACTATCCACCATCACATATGATGTAGCCCGTAATGAATTGCTTTCTGGAAATTAAATTACAGTACATCTGTCGACTCCCTTGTAAACCATTCAAAGAACACAAATAAATTGGCGGAACATAACTTCTCTTTCAGCAAATCCATCCTGATTCTCCCTGAATATCTTGTGTTTTTTTTCAGCTCCCACCATATCATCTTAAATAATTGTTTTTAGGTGTGAGGCTAAGTGGCCTACAGTTTGCTATTTTCTTCTTCCCTCCCAATTTGAATAAAGGTGTTAATTTACCATTTTCCAATTCAATGGATTCCACACCAAATCTAGTAATTTTGTAAAATTAAAACCAATGTATCAACTGCCTCACTAGATGCTGCTTTCATGGACTTAGGTTGAAAGCAATGCGGTGATTTGTCAGCGCGGAGCTGTAGCATTTTAATCAATTCAACTTCCCTGGTGATTGTAACTTATGGAGTTTCTCCAAGCATTCAGTTTCCTTATTTATACGTATTTTGGGTGTTGCGTGTGCCTTCTTTTGTGAAAACTGGCAAAATCCCTGTTTAATTCATCTGGCGAATCCCCACTTTCCATTATCAATTCAGCTGAAGCATTTTCCACAGGATGAACGATGACTTTGTCAATACGTTTCTTATTCAAATACTTGTTGAAACTCTAACAATCCTTCTTTGATGGCCAGTTACCTTTCTCTGGTATTCAAATTTCGCCATCTTTTTTCAAACTCTTTTGTCATTCTCTGCTGTCCGTTATATTATTTCCAAAGTCATACCTGCCACCCTTATTTTCGTAATTATATGTTTTTTTTTTCTTTAAGTTTGTTACTCTATTTATCTGCTTAAGTTAACTCCGAATGGCGGGCCACGCCCTTGATTTGATTTTCGTCTCTTTGTTATATTTATATATATTCTGTGAAATTGCAATAACCCATAAAAGCTGTACAACTGAACCTATATTGACGTATTCATTAGCATAATTTGTGTGTAGACTTTAGCTAGTTGCGTTTTTATGTCCTCATAATTGCCCTTATTTAAGTTTAAAATATGAAAATTGGACGACTCGCAACTCCCTCAAAATAAATGCACAGCAAAAACATTTTATATTCGCTGCTCTCCAGCGGTGTGGTCCGCCATGCGATCATCAATTAATCCTCAATTGTTGCAAAATATCAGACATGCTCTGTCGTTGATCCAGGACGTGTTGTTCTGTAAAACAAAACGCACAGAAAATTCAATGAACCCATCACATACACTTACATTGCCTATCTGATTTTTCAAGTCCACATGTAAATTTATACAAAAACAAATGTTCATCTCTTTAATGCTATGACCTACCATATAGTTGCTATCAGGGGGTTCAGTACATGACTCCCTGAACTGAATTCGTGGCATCGGCATTTAACATCTGGAACAAAACTTCTCAATATATAGGCTTACTGAGCTAAGGTGATCTCTCTCAAATATATTAATATGATCGTTACTTCGCTGAGCCCACCCGGCCACCTTTTCTTAGCATCCTGTCCATGTTAATGTCACTAGCACCTTAGCATTCAGAACACAAATGAAGTGATCCTCTAGTAATATATTTGTTACCAGAGGTAATTTATTTATTTCTATTTGCAATATCTGTTCATCTGTTTCTTTTCAAACGTTATGCATTTAGATACAGAGACTGTCCTTTTGACCAGCAATTATTTTCGTTGCATCTAGCCTTATCTGATGGTGTATGCTTAGATTGTTATTGTCTTTCATTTCCTGTCACGGTTGGTATATCATTTACCATATTTGTGCCTTTCTCCATTGTCTTGACTCTACCATTGTTACACCCCAACTTCCCAAATTTGATCTCCTGGCCTAATACTCAGTTTAAACCCTCTGTACTTAACTACCTATATGGCTTGCTCGTACACCAGCCTCAGTAGGATCTACGTGTACACAATTGCAATGACACAGATCTCACATTCCAACTGTTGCTGCAAGTTCTCCAAAGAAGTGAAACACATTCCCCAAAAAAGCCTCTAAGCCACGGATTAATTTCTTCTAACCTTCTTTGTCTTTTGAAAATTTGCAGGTGGCTCACTTAATAATCCAAAAACATTACTGTGATTTTCTGTTTCTTACTTTGCTGTCTCGCTCCTCACACTGACTATTCAGAATATGCTTACTCATGCTTCCTACGTCGCTGGCTCCAATGTGGACTACAAACATTGGACCCTCCCGCTCCAATAATAAGATCCTGCATAGCTGTGAGCAAATGTCCTAAACCCTGTCACTGAATGGGCGACATCACCGTTTGGGTTCTCTATCTCCTGACAAAATGGAGCAGTGTCAAGCAAGCTTACAATACTGCCAAACTACTGCCACTGCATTCATTGGTCCTCCCGCCAACATGAATGGATTGCTGTATCATAGTGCCATAGTCAGTCAGCTCATTCACCCTGCAGCCCCTGCTCTTGCCCAAACCAGCTGAAAGAACATCAAATCTGTTTGGTAATTGCAGAGCCTGACAATCCTGCATTCTTGCCCTATGGGTCCTACAACCTTCGTCTGCTACATCCGCCCCCTGCTGTCCCTGGGAGCATTCAAAATCATAAGCTGTATGTTCGTCTCCTGCCATAAAGCATCCTGGCAAATCTTGTCCTCCCTGGTCTCTTGCATTTTCCGCAGCTCAGCCTCCACATGAATATTTGTGAGCTGAATCTCCTCATACCGAAGACATTTACTGCAGACGTGTTTGCCCTGGATATCAGTAGCATCTTGGACTCCCCACATGCTGCAGCTATGACACAACAACTGCCCTGCCATACTTGCGTGTTTTAATGAATTACCTTTTTTTATACTTTCGTTTTAATATTTATGAATCATATCACAAATTGCTATACCACTTTGAACATTTGGAATAGAATAGTCCTTGACAACCTAGCAGAAATAAACCAAATCGTTAGCTTATTCTCCTATTGCACACCAGCAACAACTTCGAACACGCCGGAACAGTTAGAAATAGCAGAAGAGCATATCCCATTCCTCCACGCAAATCAATCAGTTCTCCAAACTGTCAAGCTCCGTTGAAATTGTACTGAATGCTGGTCACAAGTATAAAGCCTGAATTGAAATGTTCTAAATTGACTAGCTAAGTCCAGGCACAGCAAGATCAGTTCAAGCTATTTTCCTTAAATTAAATGTTGCATCTGCTACCAATGGACAGCTTCTATCTCAAAACTAATGCTGCTCATTTAGAATCATCATTTAGACAGAAATTTCAATTTATCCATACTTGCTGTTAAACAGTGCCTGCAGTTTTTTTTTATGGAGTTAAACAGTACTTGTGGTAGTCCATTGTTGGTGTTCAAATGTTTAATATAAACAATACTCATTGCTAACAAATGTGTTTAAATTCCCATTAGCTCAACAAACCTTCGCACTCGTTGATCTTTCAAACAGTATGCATGTTACTTTAAATGTTCATCTTAACTATGACCACTCATTCTCTCCTTCCTACTTACAAAAAACAAAAGCATGAACATGAAAATTCAAATATTAGGAGCAGATATCCCACTGCAAGCTTAAATTATCAGTCATTAGTAAGAGGTGTAAAATAAAACCTTTGTGCATGTGTTGACATTATGTTTGCTGCATTTTCTTTTACATGGCACGTTAAAATGTAATGGCCTCATGAAGCATTGTGTGAAAACATTGGTTTCCGCTCTCCATTCAAACAACTTTCTGACTGAGTTGGACCTGAGCAATGATAGTGTGGGTGGGGCTCAGCCGAACACTCTGACTGAAAAATCAGTTAACGATTGCATCATCTAATTCAGAGTAAGAACAACATGGAGCCAATCTGGTTAGTTGACGTGTCAGATTTATAGCCAATATATGTCCTTTCATATTTGTTTAACTAATTTATTTATATTCATAATAATGGAGAGTTTTCGAGAACAACATAATAATTTAGTGAAAAGTGTAAATCCTCCAATTTGCTGGATTATTAAACACATTTATTTTAATTATAATGCTTAATAATAATGTTATTCAACGTTAGCGGACAAGTCAATTGATAGTTATTTTCATTCTTCAAAAATTCTGTTTCAATTTGCGATACTAATTAGGGCCTGCAGAAAGACTTAATTACCTGAAGCAATTCCATGCATCGAATGATTTGGCTCTAATGGAGAATGAATATAATCGAATTTCACGAGGATGGATTTTTTTTTTTTATTTTGATTATGTTGTATGCAATCAGAAACAATTTCAATACGTTGTCAGACCTTGTTGCAGCCAGGAACCAAAACATAGGTGAGTGCAGAAGGTTCAACAAGTGCTTTCAGTTCGTCTCTACCCACTATCCAATATCGCAAGGCATTCCTTTCAGGTGAAAATACGATTAGTTTATACATATGCCAGTTGGCTAAGTTTTATTTACTTTCCATAATTAAAGCCTCATTAATTTTTCGGAGAACAAGTGATGAATGAACAAAAAGTTTTGCTGCCAACCTCAGTTTGATAGACAAGATTGTTTAAACCTAGCCCTATATTTGAATGTAAATTATCATTGCAACACCATGCATTCGTAGTCCACCGCTGTTAACAATTAAGCCACTTTCGTAGCAAAAATGTAGTAGCTAAAGAAACACGTTGCTTGGTGCCTGCTAGCTAGGTACAATAATTTACTTCCATCTTTTGAAGGTTTTGTTCAATAAATGGAAAATCTTCCTTTTACTTTTAAGTTATGTTAAAACATTAAAATCTCAAACTACTATATATCAAATCATGCAGACTAGCTGTCTTAAATCCAATTAATCCACACACAGACAGACACGTAGGCACATGAATAGGCACAGACCCTACTACAATTAACTAATCACCTGATGAAGCTACAATACAGCACTACTTGCTTGCTAAACAGGATAAGCAACGTTTGACAGATAGATCCTGCAAGCAATGGACTAGATCTGAAGTCTGCAATCCTGCCACATACAATAGTGAATTTGCTGGATAATTAAACAGTTCATTGGTAATGAGGATCGGCAACTGTTCCCATTGTCAATGGTGCAGGAGCTCGGCACAGCATTGGAAAATATAAGGCTGAGTTATTTGGAAAAATTTTCAGCCAAATGTACTGAGTGCTTGTTCCAACTCGGCCTTCTACAGAGGTTGCAAGCATCAGAGATGTCAGCCATCGTCAGCGAATTCGGTTCACTCCACGTGATATCAAGAAACGACTGAAGGCAATGAATGATCCAAAGTCCATGGAGCCTGTTAATATTCCAATATTTGTGAAGAAGAATTGTGCGCCCAACATTGCCAGAAACCTAATCAAGCTGTTCCAGGGAGGGCCACTATAAACTGGCATCAAGCTAGCTATGAGGAATATTGCCCATCTTTGTCTTGTGCAAAGAAAGGACAAACCCAACCCGAGCAATGTTCGCCCCATCATTTTAACCTCGATCATCAGTGAAGTACTGGAAGGTTTCATCAACATTGCTCCTAAACGGCACTTTTTTTGCTATAATCTGTGGATTATCGGAGATTCGGAGCCTCATTTCTGCCACGACCATTCAGCCCCTGATTCATCGCAGCTTTTGTTCAAGCATGGAGAGAAGAGCTGAAGTCCTGAGGTGAGGTGCTAGTGACTGTCCCTGACGTCTAGGCGAGCCTTGTATCAGTCTTGTATCAAAGTGCCCGAGTAAAACAGGAGGCAATGGCAATCAGGCGGAAAGTCCCCGCTGGTTGGATTCATATCTAGCACAAGGGATGATGGTTGTGGTCTTTGCAAATCTACCATCTCAGCTCTAGGACTCCAATGCAGGAATCCTCATGTTAGAGCCTTAGGCCCAACGATCTTCAACTGCTTCATCAAATAATCATTCTTCCTTCTTTCATAAGGACAGGAATGGGCATGTTCGCTGATAATTGCTCGATTTTCAGCACCATTCGCGACTCCTCAGATAGTGAAGCAGTCCATGTCCAAATGCAGCAAGTTTGGGACAATATATGGGATTGGGCTGACAGGTGGCAAGTAAGTTTCGCACCATTCAAGGGCCAGGTAATGACCATCTGAAGCAAGAACCCAACCATCACCCCATGATGTTCACTGGCGTGACCATTACAGAATCCTCCACTATCAGCACGCGGGGGGTTACCATTGACCTGAAACTGAACTGGACCTGCCATGTAAATACTTTGGCCATAAGAGCATGTCAGAGGCGAGGAATTATGCGATGAGTATCTCACCACTTGAATTCTCAAAGCCTGTCCATCATTCACAAGGCACACAGCAGCAATGTGATGGAAAACCTCCAGCTTGGCTGAATGAGTGAAACTTCTACAACATTGAAGAAGCTGGACACCGTCCAGGATAAAGCGGTCTGCTTTATTGGCGCCAGATCCACAAGCATTCTCTCTCCCCACCACCGAATACATTAGCAGCAGTTTGCACCATTTGCATGATGCGCTGCTGGAATTCACCCGTGCGCCTTTGAGAACACTTTCTCAACCCAAGACCACAACCACCTTGAGGACATGAGCAGGATGTCAATGGGAAAACCACAACCTCGACTTCACTCACCTTCCTGACATGGAAATATATCGTCGTTCCTTCACTGACACTGGGTAAAAATCCTAGAAATCCCTTCCTAACACCATTGTGTCTTCTACCAATACCACATGGACTACAGTGATCCAGAATGTAGCTCACCACCACCTTCTCAACGACAGCTAGTGACAGGCAATAAATGCTCGCCCAGCCAGTGAAGCCCACAAACCGTGAATGAATAAAAACATATATACTTCCTGGAACATTATGCAAATTAATCTCTGCACGGCAGAAGGAATCGTTAAAGAATGAACCACTTTTTTTCAATAACCTGAGTTCTCCAAAAAAGATGACATTCAAAATAGTCCTGCCAGATCTGAAAAGAGTGTCAAGGCTGCTGGGGACGCAGCTAATACAGCATAAAAGGTATTATCTGAATCACATGCACCCCATATGAAGTTTATGATTATGTGAACACCTTGTATAATATTCTGTTGATAATCATTCAGAACCATATACTTCTACAGAGTTTTCCATTGACATACTGAAGACATGTGAAATCAAGTGTCTTTAGGAGTGCCAGATTATTTGAACGTTCATCCTGTTTAAACACACCTGTCAAAATTAAAGTGCCAATCACTGTGAAATAAACAATTCGGTATTAAATGTTGCTTTGCATCTTTTTCTATACGTCAATCAATGTAGCATTGTGTATATAATTATTATTTGTATAATGATTTTGATGACAACATTTGGGTAAGAGGCTCTGCAACAACAAGGTGAGATGATGAAGTTGAAAATTGTGGCATTGCCAAATATTCGCTTAGTTAATGATAAAAGCACAACTTTATTAATTGTAAAGCGGCCTCGAAGAAATTTTGTTGCAACAAAAGAAATGTATGCATTAAGTCAAAAGCCCACAATTGTGGACACGGCGAGTTGAAGTGCCCGCCAGAGGGGAATAAAAATGGATGTATTATTCAGAAGCAGTTGCAATAGAAAAAGCGCACCAGGAACCTTGGCATTAACAGTTTATGCCAAAATCAGTAAAACCACTATGGTGAAGGAGATTGCCTTCGAATGTGAAACAGGAAAAGCATGTGAACAGTTTAATTTTGTGTTTCTTTTCAAGTTCTGATACTTGAGTTTTGTAAATGAGAAGTCAAGTCTGAAACAGCTGTTGCTACCTTCATAAAGTCATTTAAACAATGGCCTTGCGTGTGTTTGGAAAGACCCTGAGCGAATATTATTTTTATTGGACGGCTTAAATGAATTTCACAAGAATATAGACGTTGGGGACAAGTGGAGAAATGGGTACGCTGCAAATCAAATTTTGGATCCTGAGTGTCAGTGGCTGATATTATTAAGAGTCTTGTAGAGCATAATTACTGTATGGTTATACATTATTGATCACGAGCTAACCGGCCGCCCTAGGGTCACTGAATGAATATCATATCAATGTTTGGGCTGAAATTCTGGGATTGCTACCTGAAGAAAAAATAGTATATTGTCGGAACCTTTACAGAGATGTTATACCATAAGATACCATTTTCAAATACGTCAAAAAGAAAGATGAATCTTGAAATGTAGAACTAATTGAACGTCTGCTTGCTTCTACAAAAACGTTTGATTTTTTCTGGTTTAGAACTTCTCAGGGTGGATGACATGGCACTTGCAACAGCCATGAAGTCGTTTGAATTTTTAAAATAAATTGATCTGTCCCAGTGCTCAATACAAAGCAAGGGAATCCAGATGTTGACAGGGGTCGTACACAAATGCAAATTTCTAAGGTATTTATATTAAAATTCTGAGTACGTTTTGGTAATCATACAGATAATTCCCAAATAATTTTCAACATTCTTGTAGATGGGAAAGAGGAAAGATTGTATATGTATTGCTTCTTTGGAACAGCGAATATATCCAGAGAAGAGAGCTATTGATTAGATCAGCAATAAACGAAGATAATGCTCAAACTGCCTAACTTCAGGCTACAATTTATTTCAGTGTACCGAGGACAGGAGTGTTTTATTGCTACGAGGAATGCAAAGCATTCACTTTAATTGGACAAATGTTACGAGGCTGCAGGCTCATAAATAAAGTGGATCTGATAGCTTGGACGCTAGATTCTTAAAATAAGAGGTTGCACAGATAACAGATGGTTTTGTTTTCTCCTTCAAAAAATCCCATGATGACGATATGATCACTGAAGATTCGTGAAATTAAAAGGTAGCACGGCTCTCCAAGACACGAAGGTTCTAGATAGTGAGACAATATAGGCCAGTTAGACTAACATCAGCCATTTGGAAGCATGCTGCAAAACATTATTAAGGAAATCGTTCGAAATATGTAAAGGGAGGATGTATTTGACTAGATTATTGGGGGTCTTTTATGATGGAACAAGTAGACAGAGTAAAGGAGAAACATTACATGGTGAATACTTATATTTACAAATCTTGTTAGATTATGTGGTATGTGAAATATTCTTGCCTCCTAGCGTTGTGGATAATATATTACCAGGGATGAAATATTTGCTACTAGGAAGCATAGAGCCAAGGTAAGCGGGTCATTTCCACATTAACAAACTCGCATAAGTGCAGTATCAAAGAGAGCAGGGCGCTGACCTGCATTGCTGACGCCATTCATGACTTTGAGGAAAGGGCAATGTATATTTACCGAAATTTGCAGTCAATGCATGGAAACGTAGGGAAGCATGTTAGGAGGAGGGCGGAAATTGTCTGCAACGAAGCTAAGAAATTGCAGAACTGTCTAGGCAAAACATTAATGATATGAATTTATCCACTTCGGTGGGAAAATAGTAAAGCAACTTGACAGAGGAAAAACTCATAAAAAAAAACATGGAGTAATAAGGGTGACGTTGTGCATGCATGGCATAATTAAAATTAGGTACATCAAGTAATTAGGATTGCAAGGTTATGTTGACCTTTATAACGATAGTAACAACTGTCGAGGCTATTGTTGAGGACACACCTACGGTTCAATGCACAGATTTGGTAACCTTATTTTAAAATGGACATGCATGATTGGACACAGTTAAGAAAAGGTTCATTAAGTTGGTTCTGTAACTACCTGTTCTTTTCTGAGGAAATGTTGAGCAATTTGATTTTGTATTTCTTGGTCTTTAAATTTTTAAATATGATTGCATAGAGCCACATAAGATTCGGAGCGATATTGACAGGGTGAATGCTAATCGGAGCTTTTCCTCGTCTGGGGGACAGGACTGAGGAACAATTTGATCTTTCAGTGTTCCCTAAAATTTGAAAGTCTATGCTGAAGATAGGGGAATAGTGGGTTACCAAGTATTTGCAACAATGTTTCAAGTGCATTATTGACCTAAGTGTCAACGAAAGGTGCGGCTAGCAGAGATTATTTATTTCCCAGGCTTATGGGCATTAGAAAGGTTTGCACTTCCTTGATGGTCTCCCTGTCAGGTCTCTCACTGGCCAATCCATCCGATTGTTCGAAATTCCTCATCCTAGAGTCAAGGTTGAAACACGTAAATTTGCTGCTAAAATAAAAGGAGCAATTGATCAAAACTAACCTGCATGGTATAAAAGGGTGCAGAATGAGAGTTACTGAGCTGAAAAGCGGAGTGAGACATTTACAGTGGATCTGGCCGGGCAGGATGCAATGACAGTCACACTGGAAATCTGGGGAGAATGAAAGAGACCAGGCATGAAATGAGAGATTGAGAGACCAGTGTGCTGTATGGGAGATTCAAAGAGAATGGGTAAGGGGTAGAAAAATAGAGGGAAATTTTCAGTGGCGGGGTGGGGATAGTGTGGGAAATGGAGAGACAGTTTGGCGCAGACTGAGCTGGAGAGTTGTATCTTTGCAGGTTGGATTCATAGGATCCTGACAAGTAAATAAATCGGCCAAATTATCAGACAAGTGCTGCAGTTGGGCATACACATTTTACACTTAGCTTCTCTAAATTAGTGTAGGATTCGATGTCCGAGTTAAAGGGTGTTTAAATGGACGTTGTTTGTAGTTTGCGATATCGAAACTACATGTTTGTTCCCTAATTATTGAATCTGTAAAGGTAATCAATAGCACCTGGGTGCATGACGCACAATAATTGAAAGGCACAGAAGAAGCTGTCTCTGATCCTAAATGTTATTGCAAATTAAGTCTTTCCACATGTCACATTGTTACAGCACCAGGAATTAACTACCTACCCAATTGCATCAGATTAATTAAACCAACACCCAAATCGACACCCATTCCCTCCTGATACAAATGCACACATCACACAACACTCTTTAAACCTGCCAAATGTTCTGAGGTCAAATCCAGTTTGCCGATTTTTTCAATTTACTTCAGGGATTTTTTTCATTCATGGGTTTTTGGGCTAACTGGCTGGACCAGCATTTATTAGCCATCCCAACTTGCCCTTGAAAACCTGGTGGCGATGTGCTTTCCTGATCCACTGCTCTCTGTGTGGTATAGATACATTCACCGTGCTGTGAGGGATGAGATTACAGGATTTTCACCCAGTGAAGAAAGGACGATATAACTCCACGTCAGGATGATATGTTACTTGGAGGGCTTCTTGGAGTTATACCCATGTGTCTTCTGCTCATATCTAGCTCTATGTCATTGGCGGTGTATTTGGAAGGCCCAGCTTAAGATGCATCGGTGAGCTCCTGCAATGCATCTTGTAGATGGTGGACTCTGCTGCCACTGTGAGTCGGTGCTGGAGGAATTGAATGCTTGTGAATGCAAATCAAGTGGGCAGATTGGTTCTCGATGATGCCGAGCTTCTTGAATTTGGAGCTGCAGCTATCCATGCAAGTGGAGTGCATTCCTACCCATTCCTGACTTCTGTCATCTAGATGGTGGACACAACCTCTGGAAGTGAGTTATTCACACTTGATTCCTAGCCTCTGACCTGCCGTTTGTAAAAACTGCATTTACATGGAAACTCCAGTTCATTTTCTGCATATTCCCAGAATGTTGATGTTGGGAGAATCCGTGGTGGTATTGCCATTTTATGCCAAGGGGCACTAATTAGCTGCTCAATTGTTGGAGGGAATCATTGTCTGTTATTTGCATGGCGCAAATGTTACTTGCCACTTGTCAGCACAAGCATTGACATTGTCAATACCTTGCTGCATATGGACATTGCCATCTTCAAGACCTGAGGAGTCACGAAGAGTGCTGAACGTTGTTTTATTAACAGTGAACATAACCATTTACGACCTTAGGAGAGAAGGAAAGTCATTATGACGAGCTTAAGATGCTGGGCCAAGGACACAACCCTGAGTATCTCCTGCAGCGATGTCCTGGAATTAAGTTAATTGACCTCAGACCAAAACAACCTCCTTCCTTTGTGCTCGGATGATGTTCTGTAAAATATTAGTTTGATATATCACACTGAGTTTCGCACTTAAACACTAAATATCAAACCGCCATGGGATTTAAGCTGACTGTGCCCTAAATTGTACAATTACCCGAATGGATAATCATCACAGAGCGACCAATATCGGCACTGAATAGCCAACTAATCAGGGCAGCTAAAATCTCTGAAATGTAAGATGAATTCTGGAAATGAAACTTTCCCGAGATGGCAGGAAAATTGAGTTATGGCTGTAATCAAATAGTCTTGATGGTACCTCTTGGGGAGAAAATCGATGGTTCTAAATGGTCAATTTCTGCTCAAAGCTGTTACATTGTTACGTTGCGACTTTCTAATAGGGCTCCAAGCTTGTGAATAGAATGTTGAGATTTCATCTGAGATAGATAAAGATCAATTAAATATTTGATGAATGCTTGTAACTCTTAGTTTAAAGTTGTATATACTTTTTCCACGCTTAACCATTAGTTGGAACTCAGTTGATCGGTCACCATTTATTATCCTGCCTAAAATATAAAGCCTTTGTGCACAGCTAATCTATATTTATTTTCATCTATAATTTATTATCACTTGATAAGGTTTCTCTAGTTGTATAAGATGTATCAAATACCCAATAACCTCCATAGACACTCGCAGAGATTCATTCTCGACTCAGATTTTGGTCGTAATTTTCTTAACATGAAAACAGAAATAGTTGGAATCAAGAGATGATGTGAGAGTAACAGATCTTGACATCAACACATCGTCTGTTGGAATGTGGCCTCATAGACCTCGGGCAAGGCTGAAGAAAATCGAAATGCGCAAGGGAATGCACCACTTGTTGGATTCATATCTGGCAGAAAATAAGGGTTGCTGGAGGTTAATCCTCTGCCTCAGCCAGAAATCAGGAAGAAAAATATACATCAGTGTCAACCTAATTCCTTGATATTTTAATGCATAACATAAATATTATTGTAAAATGCTACCCGGAAATGCGGGATTAACCATGACTGATCCAAATAAATTTCTAACCATCCAAAAATCAACAAGGACCCCGTTGCCTACTTGATTTCCAGAATTTTTTTTTCCAAAGAAATGCACAAACATGTCTTTGTATTTCTATGGCAGGGCTTCGATCCACATAGAAGGTTTGTCTGCAATGGTTAAAATGTCCACTGTCTCATCTGTTAAACCTCTTAATAGTTCAGGCTTGGAATTTAAATACAAGCTATGCAAGTTGTCACATGCCCATTCCAAAACTGATACAACCTAGAATATTTATGTGTAGAAATTAACCCCATTAGTTTATCAAAGCATCATCCAGCAGATATCAACATAAAGTTGTTAATGCACATAAATTACCTGACCGTATTCTAAACTGTGAAATATTGTTATCATCTAGATTGCACAAATGCACCGCCAAACTATTTCTTTTCTACTTTTCTTCTCCCATCGTGGAAGTCCACTTTCCTGCAAATAAGAATGATCCTGCAATAATCATCCCGCTATCCTCTGAAGGGATATCCCAATGGGCTATTAATTCTGGAACGATTTGAAACTATAACTCTTTTTTTATCGTTGTCTTGTCCTCTACACCTTTATTTCCGTGAAATCTCTTTTTTTTTGTTTTAGTGCCAAAGGGGCGGAAGTTGCATTTTGTGTGTGCGTCAAAATAAACAAACCATCATATTTTACATCATCTCGAGTTTACTGTGCGATTCTAAATGGAGGATTGGATCACGCAAAGCTTGAAGTTTGGACGCAAATATGCTAACACAAATCAAGCAGAAATGAGAAATGAAACAGTTTTCTATTTGCAGGCAGATAGAGAGAGGGTAAATCAGGCATTTATAAATTAATCACCCTCTTGTCCGTAATACGTTTTAGTCTCTGGACATCGCTGCAGGAGTTCCTCAATGTACTGCCCTGAAGTCAAACATATTCAAAAACTTCATAAATGATATTTCCTCCATTGAAATGTCAGACTTTTGAATTTGCTCTAATGATTGCAAAACCTTCAATACCATTCACAGCTAATCAGAAAATGACACAGTCACTGTCAATATTTAGCAAAGCCTAGGCAATATTCAGCCATGGGGCGATAACTGGCAAGCAATATTCACGCAATAGAAGTGTGAGGAAATGCTTATCTCCATCAAGATAAAAAAAAAAACATTTTGTGGCATTCAATGGTATTAATTGCTCTGAATCTCCCACTATGAAAATCGTGATGCACAGCATTGACCAGAATGTGAATTGCATTAGCCATGTAAACACTATTGTTTCAAGAGGTAAGAGGCTGGACATTATTCAAAGATTGATTCCTACCCTGACTGCATAACTCTATCTACAGGGCACAAGTCAGGAGTCTTTTGAAGTACTCTGCACTTGCATGGATGAGTGTAGCTCCAACAAGAAAAAAAAAATCGATAGCTTCCAGGATAAAATGAGCCACTTGTCTGTCAGCGCATGTACAACTTGAAAGATTTAATTCCTGCGTCAGTGACGCATAGCGACAGAAATGTGTACCATCTGAAGGATGCATAGAAACATCGATACTTAGAAATTTGCAGCAGGATTAAGCCATTCGGCCCTTGAAGCCTGCTCTGCTATTCATTATATTCATGGCTGATCAGCCAATTTAATTATCTGCTCCAGCCTTTTCCCCATACTCTTTGATCCATTTTGCATAAAGAGAAATACCTAACTCATTCTCGAAAACATACAATGTTTCGGTCCCAACTACTTTCAGTGGTTCGAATTCCATAGGCTCACCACCCTCTGGAAAACTAAATTTCTCCACATCCCAATCGAAAATGGCCTACCCATTATCCACAGGTTCTGACCCCTGGTTATGGATTTCCCCACCATCAGGAGTATCCTTCCTGTGTCTGCCCTGTCTAGCCCTTTTAGAATTTCGGAGGTTTCTCTGAGATCCCCCCTCATTCTTCAGAGCTCCTCACTGACTCAACCTCTCCTCAAAAATCAGTCCCGTCAACACAGGAATCAATAGGGTAACCCTCCACGCTCTCCTTCTATAGCAACTATATCCTTTCTCAGCAATGCCCTAGGACTACTTCCATAGCAGGTTTCTAAAACACAATCTCTCCCACGAAGAAGGATGAGGAAAGTAGATGCGAGGGGACACCGCCACATTCATACCCCCACACAGCAGTCTGACTTGTAAGTAAATTACCGTTCCTTCATTTTCGATGGCCCAAAGTAATGTATCTCACTTTCTAACAGAACTATGCCTGTACCCACAGCATATAAACTGCAGCATTTCAAGCACACGACTCACAGCGCCTTCTCATGCACAAATAGTGATGGGCAATAAATGCTGCTGTTGCCGATATCATGTGAATGAATAATAATTCAAAATAATCACAGTTACAAACGGCAATATCACAGCTCCAGGCAATCATTTGACAAATTGTTCCTCTAGCTTCACGCGAATTTCTTACATTCTTTTAAATTTCATAAAGATAACGTCTTCTGTTCTCCAGTATCTGAAGCTCAGAACCTTGGTCACCAATGTCATTTCATATCCATGCTTTTTTTATATTTATTTTATGATTACTTTCTAGCGAAGAGGCACACCCAGATGGTTCTATCCCCAGCTGATCCATGGAGGATCATAGTTGGAAGCTGTGTTTATCACACCATAGATGCGAGCGCTCTAGACTGTAATCAGAATGCCACGGGTTTAATGCTGAAAGAAAAAAATCGACTGATGCAATACTGGCGGAGTGTTCTAATATTAGAGATGCTGCTAAACCGTGGTTGCATTTGCTGCACTAAATTGCTGTCAAAATAGAAGTTGCGGTCTATTTTGTTGTCCCAGGAAATATAAGTCAGTAAACTGACAACACTAAAACGGATTATCATGCAGATTCCGCTTCAAACCCACACACAATTCCGACTTGGATGTACATCGCTATCCCTTCACAGTAGCTTGGTTAAAGTGCGAGAACGCTGTTCAAGTTTTCCCTGCTGCGTTCTTTATACTACAGTCATTATTATATACTGCAAAGGCACCTGGTTGGCACGTTGCATATTCAGCTCTCTTGAAAGATGCAACCGAGCATAGACCGCAGCATACGAAGGGCGACCCATGAAATACAATGTGTTTCCTGCCCCTGCATTTCACGGAACTTGCTTCATTACTTTACTTTCTGAAAGCTTAAATTACGTTTAGTTAAGGGATAGCTTCACAAAGTTCCCATCGATGTCCAGTTGTGTGTCTTCTGTTCTTAGAATGTGGGTATCGATTTTCCAGTGTCTCAGTGTGAGGGTGCAATATCCTTACCCCGATATTCAGACTGGTGGTCAATTGGTAGAATAGGGCTCAATAACTCTTTGAGCTCAATCGCAAGAAGCTCAAATTTGGATTGGCTGCATAAACAAGTGAAAGTTTTGAAAAAAAAAATATTTTAAAATGGTTTGAATTTGGAATGACAATCATAATAGGGTTTCAGGTACATAGTTTATCGCAGATTTCAAAATTGATATAAGATGTAACCGTGAAGTAAACGGCAATCAAGCATAAAGAAATGCCAAATGAGAGGCAAAGACGGATAAACAAATGCTGCATTGGAAGAGAGGCTGCGCATTTGGTAATGCTAGATGCCCCATTAGTTGCTGTTCTATTCTATCATCTTAATATCTAAATGCGTAAACGAATCACTAAGCAACTAAAATGGGCAGAAAATTGCAGCTAACAATAATAACAGAACTATTGGGGTATGAGAGAAAATTATTTGGAACATTCAATAGATCAAGTAACAGATGCGCCTGCAACAAATGACAGACAAATGCATAACCAGGGTCTGCGTTGTTCCCTAGATGAAACAAATGTGGAATTAATAAAAGGGTCAATCAATTGTCAGAGACCGAGAAGACGTATTTTGCTGGCACTGAAACAGTACGAGACAGAAAAAAAATAAGAATGATGTAAAATCCAGAATCAAAACCAGGGAGGTACCGAACAAAATCATGGCTCTCAAAAGAGAAAAAAAAAAACACTACTGAGTAAACTACTCGACTTAAGAGTGATAAGGGCCCTAGGCTTGTCGGCCTTAACCATTGGACCATAAGCGACATAGCCAGAAAGTTACTGAATGCATTGATTGCAATGTTCCAAAAAAACATAGATCGCGACAATTTGCAGCAGAAAAGAATGACGCAAAGCTGCACTGATACAAAAACAGAATTACTTGGAAAAACTCAGCACATCTGGCAGCATCGGCAGAGAACAAAAGAGTTGACGTTTCCAGTCCTCATGAACCTTCAACAGAACTGAGTGAATATTAGGAGAGCGGTGAAATATAATCCAGATTAATGTGTGGTGGGGATCGGGCGGGGGGGAAAGAAGTGGGTTGGTGTGGTTGTAGGGACAAGCAAGCATTGATAGGAGCAGATAATCAAATGATGTCACAGACAGAGGAACATAGAGGTGTTGAAGGTGATGATATTGTCCTAACAAATGTACAAATAGAAAATGGATGGCAGGACACTCAAGGTGCAGCTCTAGTGGTGGTGGGGTAGGAAGGCTCACGGGGCATAAAAGACATTTAAAAATAATGGAAATAGGTGGGAAAAGGAAAGTTATATAAATTATTGAAACAAAACAAAAGCAAGGGGAGGAAACAAATGGGCGTGGGAATGGAGGAGTCGGTTCAATATCAGAATTTGTTGAATTCAATATTCAGTCCGGAAGGCTCTAAAGTGCCTAGTTGCAAGATGAGGTGCTGATGCGCCAGTTTGCGTTGGGCTTCACTGGAACAATCCAGCAAGTCAAGGACAGACATGTGGGCAGGAGAACAGGGTGGAGTGTGAAACAGGCAAGCGACAGGGAAGTTTGGGTCTTTCTTGTGGACAGACTGCAGGTGTTGTGCAAAGCCTTGCCCAGTTTACGTTTGGTCCCTCCAATGTAGAGGAGACCACATTGGGAGTAACGAATGCCATGGACTAAGTTGGGGGAAATGAAAGTGAAATCCTGCTTCAATTAAAAGGAATGTTTGGTACATTGGATGGTCTAGAGAGAGGAAGTGAAGGGGCAGGTGTTTGTCTTTTGCATGGACATGGGTAGCGTAATGGAGGAGTGGACCAGGGTGTGCCAGAGTGAACGGTCCCTGCAGAATGCCGCCGGGAGGGGTGGGGGGGGGGGGTGGTGGAGGGGTGGGGACCGGTCTAGGGATGATGTCTTTGTTGATGTCATCATGCTGGAGATGGGCCAGACACGGTTGAGGGCCCTGTCAACGACCATGCATGCGAAACCTCGGTTAAGGAAAAGGGAGGACATGTCACAGGAACTGCTTTTGAAGGTAGCATCATCAGAACAGATGCAACATAGGTGAAGGAACTGAGAGAATGGGATGGAGTCCTTACAGGAAGCAATGTGTGTGAAGCTGTTATCGAGATGGCCGTGGAAGTCGGTAGCCTTGTAATAGATATTGGGCGACAGTCTACCATCAGAAATTGTGACAGAGAGTTCAAGGAAGGGAGGTGTCAGAGATGGATCAAGTAAAAATGATGGGGGTTGAGGGGGGCTGGAGATTGGAAGCATAATTTGTATTTTTTTTTCCTGCTCCCACAAGAGCATGAAGCAGCACCGAAGTAAACATCGATGTACTGGAAAAAGTGTTGTGGGAGGTTGCTGGAGAAGGACAGAAATAAGGAATGTTCCACTTGCCCCATAAAGAGATAGGCATAGCTGGGGTCCATGTGGGAAACATAGCCACTCTGTTTATTTGGAGGAATTGAGAGGAGGTAAAGAGAAATTGTTCAGTGTTTGAACAAGTTCATTCAGACGGAGGACAGTAGTCGTGGATGGTGATTGTTCGGCCTCTGTTTGATGAACAAGCTAAGGGCCCTCAGACCATCCTGGTGGGGGATGGAAGTGTAGAGGGATTGGACGTCAAAGTTGAAGAGGATGAGGTTCTGGCCAGGGAACTGGAAATTGTTGATATGACGTAAGGTGTCAGAGGAATCACGGATGTAGGTGGGAAGGGACTGGACAAGGGGAGAGAGAAGGGCGTGAAAATAACAAGAAATGAGTTCTGTGAGGCAGAACAGGCTGACACGATCTGTTTGCTGGTACAGTTATGTTTGTGGATTTTGGGAGGAGGTAGAAAAGGCCGTCTGAGGTTGGTCTACTATCAGTTTGGAAGCTGTGGGAGGAAGATCTCCAGAAAACCTTATTGCAGTGACAGTCCTGGAAAAAATGCCTTTATGTTCAGTCGTGGGGTCATGGTCCAGGGAGATGTAGTAGGAAGTGTCTGCGAGTTGATGCTCAGCCTCCGCGAGGTAGAGGTCAGTGCACCAGACAACAACAGTACCACCATTGACAGTGGGTTTGATGACAAAGTTGGGGTGGCACCGGAGAGAATGGAATGCAGTAAGTTCAGAGAGAGAGAGATTAGAATGGGTGAGAGGAGCAGAGAAATTGAGACAACTAATGTCACGTCGACAGTTCTCAATGAAAAGATCAAGAGAAGGTAAGAATCCAGAGGGAGGGGTCCAGTGGAAGGGGAATATTAGAGGTGGGTAAAATAATCCGTTGAATTCGGAGAGGACTCCTGCCAAAAGAAGTGAGCATGGAGACGAAGCTGGCGGAAGATGAGTTCAGCATTGCGCAGAGCCCGAAATTCATTGAGACGAGGGCGGCAGGGAATGAAACTGAGTCCTTTGCTGAGCACCGAACGTTCAGCGTCGGAGAGAGGATGGTCAGGGGGCATAGTGAATATGTAGCCGGGGCTAAAATTGGAAGATGGGGTGGGGACGGAGGGACAGGCAGGGGTAGAGGGTCCTAGATGCGTGTTGGTGTCGATGAGTTGTTGCAGCTTGAGTTCCTTAGCACTTGAGAGAAAGAGAAAAAGTTTCTTGCTGAGGCATCGATGATACGAATAGTACCCCTCCCTCTGGATTCTTACTTTCTCTTGATCTTTTCAATGAGAACTGTCGGTGTGACATTAGTCTTCTTAATTTCAAAGCTTCTCTCACTCATTCTGATCTGTCTCTCTCTGAACGTATTGCACTCAAGTCTCTCAGGTCCAACTTCAACATCGTCATCAAACACGCTGACAAGAGTGGTGCTGTTGTGCTGCTGTTGTCTGTCGCACTGACCTCTACCTCACGGAGGCTGAGTGTCAACTCGCTGATACTTCTTCCAACATCTCCCTGGACCATGACCCCAATGCTGAACATCAAGGCATTGTTTCCAGATCTGCCACTGACCTCATCACCTCTGGAGATCTTCCTCCCACAGCTTCCAACCTGATATTTGCCCAAAATCGGATGGCCCAATTTTAACTCCTACCCAAAATTCACTAACATATCTGTCCTGGCAGACCAATCGTGTCAGCCTGTTCCTGCCCAACGGAACTCACTTCTCGTTATCTTGACTCCCTTCTCTCTACCCGTGTCCAGTCCCTTCCCACCTACGTCCGTGATTCCTCGGACACCTTATGTCACATGAACAATATCCAGTTCCCTTGCCCAACCGCTTCTTCCTCACCATCGACTTCCAATCCCTCTATAACTCCATCCCCCACCAGTATGGTCTGAGGGCCCTCAGCCTCTCGAACAGAGGCCCGAAAAATCCCAATCCACCACTATTCAACAGCATCTGGCCCAACGTGTTCTCACACTGAACAATTTCTCCTTTAACGACTCTCACTTCCTCCAAATAAAAGGTGTAGCTATGGCCACCAGTTTGGGCCCCGACTATGCCTGTCTCTTTATGGGGTATGTGGAACATTCCTTGTTCCAGTCCTACTACGGCGCCCTCCCACAACCCTTTCTCCATTACATTGATGATTTCTTCGGTATTGCTTCAGGCTCTTGTCGGGACCTGGAAAAATTTATTAAGTTTGCTTCGAATTTCCAGCTCTCCATCATTTTCACATGGTCCATCTTTGACACTTCCCTTCCCTTCCTTGACTTCTCTGTCTCAATTTCTGGTGATAGACTTTCCACCGATATCTATTACAAGCTTACCGACTCCCACAGCTACCTCGACTACAATTCCTCAAACTCCGCTTCCATCCCATTCCCTCATTTCCTTCATTTCCGTTGAGTCTGTTCTGATGATGCAACCTTCAGAAGCAGTCCCTCTGACATGTCCTTCTTTTTTACTTAACCGAGGTTTTCCACCCAAGTTCGTTGACAGAGCCCTCAACAGTCTCCAGCCCATCTCCTATGCATATGTCCTCAGGCATTTTGCTCCCTCCCAGAAAAATGTTAGGGCTTCGCCTTGTCCTCATTAATCACCCCACCAGCCTCCACATTCAAATGATTATCCTCCACCGTTTCCGCGAACTCCAGCATGATGCCACCACGAAACATATCTTCCAATCCACCCGCCCCACCCTCCTCCCCCCCCCCCCCCCCCCCCACCCCCCCGCTCCCTCCCCCGGCGGCCTTCCGTAGAGATCGTTCACTCTGGGACACCCTGGTCCACTCCTCCGTCACCCCCTACTCCTCAACCCCCACCTATGGCACCTCCCCATGCCACACAAAAGATGCAACACCTGCCACTTCACTTCCTCTCTCCTCACCATCCAAGGTCCCAAACATTCCTTTCTATTGAAGCAGTATTTCGATTGCATTTTCCCCAACTTAGTCTACTGCATTCGTTGTTCCCAAAGAGGTCTCTGCTACTGTGGAGAGATCCAACGTTAACTGTGTGATCTGCATTGCAGAAAACCTGTGGTCTATCCGCAAGAAAGACCCAAACCTCCCAGCCGCTTGCTGTTTCAAAATTACACCCAGCTCTCTTGCCCACATGTCTATCCTTGGCTTCCTGCATTGTTCCAGTGAAGCCCATTTCAAACTGAAGGAACAGCACCTCATCATCCGACTAGGCCCTTTACAGCCTTTCAGACTGAATATTGAATTAACAAATTTAGATCCTGAAAACCCTCCTGCATCCCTACACCCTTTCCATTTCTTTCCCCTTTCTTTTGTTTTTTTTTTCCAATAATTAATATAGATTTTTCTTTTCCCACCTATTTCCATTATTTTTAAATCTGTATCTTTTATGCCCTGTTCGCCTTTCCAACCCACCCCAATTAGAGCTGTACCTTCAGTGTCCTGCCATCCACTCTTAATTAGTACGTCCGTTTAGATAACATCACCACCTTCAAAACGTCTTTCTTCTTCTGTCTGTGACATCTTTTGATTATCTGCTCCTATCACAGCTTGCTTGTCCCTACAGCCACCACCCCCCCCCCCCTCCATCACTTCTCTCGCTTCCACCACAGCCCCCATGCACATTAAACCAGCTTATATTTCACCCTTCTCCTAATATTCACTCAGTTCTGTTGAATGGTCATGAGGACTCAAAACGCCAACATTTTTCTTCTCCGCCAATGCTGCCAGACAATTTGAATTTTTCCAGTTAATTCTGTTTTTGTTTTGGGTTTCCAGCATCCGCACTTTTTTTTTGTTTTTAATGCTGAACAAATGTTCAATAAAGTGCTGATAATGGGGATAGGACAGAGAGTCCCAGTCGAGAATTTGATGAACAGCCATATTTGCGTAAATGATTAATTTTCTTATGAATGAAACATTAGCCGGGCACTTCAAAGCGCGTCACTCAGCGAGGCATGTCAGCATGATAATATGAAAGGGAAACTCATAATTAATTTAATAGGGGATTTTGATTATTTAACAACAGGATGGATAAAGGCGAGCCAATAGATATAATGCGTATGGGTTTCCAAGAAAAGCCTGTTCAAGAAATTGGTACTTTAAAAAGGTTACAGCACAATATAAAATTTCATGGCTTTCAGGAGACATATCTGCTTTGTCACAATTAGTTAAACGTGAATATATCTCTCCAACAATCATGCAGTATTAGTGGATCGTTTTCAGTTTGTGAGATGCAACTAAAAAAATACTGTTGGATCGATGATGAAGCATCAATTGTTTATGATCCATGCGACTAATTTAGATGAAGAGGCTGTTTGCTTTGTAGGCTACCCTGTTAATGATAAAAAATATGGGTGGATTTTTTGTTTTGCGGTGTTGGGGCTTCAAGTTATCTCCAAAAAGGTTAAGGAAATTGGCTGCCGCACTTTAAAGTGGAATAAATGTGAGGTTGAGTACTATGGAAAGAATAAATATAAATCAAACTATTGTTTCAATTGAGAGACAGACAAGACGAAGATAAGTTACAGAAGGGCTTGTGCTTTTCTGCATGAATATCAAATAGAGCTAGCAACAGATCAAGCAGATAACGAAGAAGGCAAATCGAATGGTATACTGAACTGTTGGGAAACCTTGTTACACGTAGAATGGAGTTTAGAAATTTACATCTGAGGTGTAGAAACTTACGAAGTTCTTAGGAGGCTTAATGGGAGACACGTTGAGAGAACGTTTCTCCTTCTGTTGGAATTTAAAAAAAACTAATTTCACAGTTCAAATGCTAGCGGTCTCCTTTTAAAAAGATGATAGTCAGGGCCTTCTGCTCCATTACAATGTCATTAGAAATTCCATTAACCATCACAAAGTGGAGTTGAGCCTTTGAAACTCGCGGTATTCCAGGATTAAATAAAAAGCATTTTGATTTTTTGCAGAGATAGGCAAGGGAGTTAGTCAGTGGTTAGGAGATAAACTGAAATTAGTGCCACAGTTAGATCAGCTATGATCTTGTTAAGTGCAGATAGGCGCCTTTTTTCTCGCCTCTTTCATATGATATTATGACTTTGACAGTAGGTTACTTTCAGTCGCTTCCAATGTCTAATAACTTTACATTCAGCGATAGGAACAAATCACATCATGGCCTGTCAATTTTCACTCCAGCTAAATCTCAAGAAAGAGAACGTTTTCGAAATTGACTAAACAGAAGCAAATGATGTCAGTTTCTTTATTAAAGATAGCCCATGCGATTTATTGTTGAATTACAAATTGTAGATTTCTGAGTTTAGTAATAATTTTACGTTGTTAACATGTTATTTTCTCACAGATGTTTCTCAAAGTTGAGCTTTAATCAGTTCAGCAAACCTGCAAATGAAGGTTTTAGGACAGAACAGCAGTCCGGACCCGGGCTGACCGTGTCGTAAGGAAAGACCGTTCCAGTGATCAGATATACATTTTTCGTACCTGCAAAAAAGGGAATTCCGTGCTTTCTAATGTGATAGATTTTGGTGAGCGCTTAAAAAATACCATGAACCCCCAAAACTGCTCAACAGTTACACAAACAATCTAGGGAATTATGGTTTTTTACCATGGGATATAGATTTTGTAAACAATTGTAAAATAACCTGATGTTGGAAAACTGTTCTGTTTAATTTACTTGCAAAGTGGCTTCCAACGTCTATAATAATGGTTTTAAAAATGAGTGTCAACATTTCTACAATGATGTTCACTCAAATTAGTATGAAATATTGGAAAACCTCTATTTTAACGCGATGATTTGCATTAATTGTGGTTTTTTTCGCTCTTCTTTGCCTTAATTCAGAAGAAATCATGCCCTTTTATAATTCCTTGTGTTCATTCAAAGCACAGCATGTTATATAAACTCTGTGCCAGGATGTTATTTTACAATGTTGCCAGGATTATATTTGTGCACACTCAAAATAGATGATTAACTGAATGCCTGTGTATTTTTTGTTTAGACTTGGAGAACATTAATAACGTTGTATGTAGTTGCTCAAAAATAAAACAATTAGCAATTTGAGTTGGGGGAAAACAACACTGATTTAAAAAATATATATTTTCATTGGTGGGAGGGGGGTGGGTTTTGAAGGTGATTTCAGCATGAGCAGGGAACAGACTGTACTCCAAATAAAAACCTTGATTTATTTTTTCAGTTGCAGTTATTGATTAATTGTTGTCGATGGGCAGTTGCATCATTTTCTCTACGGCGGTTTTTGAATGCACCAAAATAATCTCTCTGAAATTGTTCTTTGTTGCACCTCGGTAGCTAACAGTGTCACTAAAAACATTACTTCAACTAATCCCTACCTACAAACGCCCCACCACTCGGCCCAAATAAGCAACCACAGCCATTGACCTCTCTGACCACCCTTCACAAGTCTAAATGCCAACAATCCCAATACATCCACACCAATACTTCAACCCGCTCACACACACAGACATATACTTACAACGCACTCGCATATCAATTGACTCAGACAACCATTTAGACACTGAATCACACACACAGTTACTAATTTACGTGCTTCTACGCACTCACCTATTCAGCAGCCATCACAGAAACTCGCAATCCCTTCACTCGTTCCCTCATGCCCGCATTCTCCAACTCACTTACTTACTCACTAATTCACAAAATCACCCATTTGAACTCTCACTCAACTGCACAATCACTCAAGCACTGACTCAGCTGCCCAATTTCCAAAACATGTATCAACCCACGCACCCTTCCAGTCAGGCACCCACCAACCCATCCACCCATTCGCTCAACAACTCTTTCAGTACTCACCCACTAGCCACTCAGTAAAACACAAAGTCACTCACTGATCGTAGCACTCAATCATTCTTTTGGCCACTCACCCACTGACGAGCTTTCTCTCTGACCTCCTCAGTCAGTCATCAAAAACCCAAATAAAATTTTGGTGTTATCCAGCTGCATATTGCACATGTCATATAAAGAATGTGTGGTCTCTGATTTCTTCTTCTTCGACATTCTTCCCTTTGCATGTTAGCACTGCTATATCGCTGTTGTGGGCATATTAGAAGTACTGGTCGAAAAAATACAAAAATATCAAGGAGCAGTAATGTCTGCTGTCTGTGGCAATCTAAAAAAAAACAAAATTATGATTAAGAGAAGACTCGGCCGATGTATTATTACATCATCTGTTGTTTCCTGTTATTTTCGAAAAGGAGTTTTACATTATCTGAACAGAGAACAAAAAAAAATGCAGCGGAACTGTGGGAAGTTGGGCATATGCAGTGGTTATTTTTTTTCTCACAATAGAAATGGGACAAACAAGATGGAATTAATGGTTTCTATGTATGGTGTGACCAATCAATGAACTTATGACAAAATGACGTACTGGATTTTTCTTTTTCAATTTGTCGCATGACTTTCCAGCGCTCCACTGCTCAGTGCTCAATGCGAGTGGAGATTTTGACGTTCCACGTGACAAGCCAATTGCAATAAAACCTGTTCTACGGTTTCTTTGTTATTGGTTGCGTTCTTCTCCAATAAACATGCTTGTTTCATACTTTGAAATTCATTTCCCAGAACAGTTAATCATCTTGCTAACTCTTTCTCCTGTAGCATTGCACGAAGTACTAAGACTAATTGCAGTGTTGTTGAAGCAAACTTCACAAAATCAACGTGAAAGGAAATAATTTGGTTCAATATTTCAAAAGCCTGATAGATCATCATTGTGTAGTTAAACACGAAAACAGATGATACACACACACACACTAATGGACACAATCCATGTGACAACAAGAAACCGAAGACGGCACTGGCTACAGCACGGACAATTTTCTGGCAATGGTGTTGAATACTTGTTCTGCAGAACTTGCCATGCTGCGAGCCAAGGTTTTTCCACTGCAGCAACAGTACTGCATTCTACAACGTTACATGAAAAGATGTCTCGTCTGTGCTGTACAGAAGATTTAGGACACTTCGAATCAGGCCAATTAACATCAGTCTAATATCTATCAGCACTAAAGTCCTCGACACAGCTATGAATGCCTGTTTCAACAATGACCTTCCTTCCAAGATGAGGTCAGATTTGAGGTCGTTCAATGATGATTGAACACTGTTCAGCAGCATTTGCAACTCCTCAGAAACGGAAGGATTGCAAGCCCAAATGAATCAAAACCTGGACACTGCCCATGCTAGAAGTAACAAATAACAAGTTTATTCCCCGCCACACAAGTGTCAGGAAATGACGATCTCCAATAAGAGAGCAACAAAATATCGCCCCCTGATGTTCAATGGCATTACCATCACTGAACAAGCCATAATGAACATCCTGAAAGTTATCATTGACCAAAGACTGAACTGGACTAGCCACATAAATAATGTGGCTAATGCAGCAGGTTAGAGACCAGGAATAGTGAGACGAGTAGCACAACTCATGACTCCCAAAATAATGTCCACCATTTACAAGGCACTTACAGGGGCCTGATGGAATTCTCCCCAATTGTTTGGATGAGTGCGGCTCCCACAACACTCAGTAAGTTTGACAGCGTCAAGGATAAAGCAGCCTGCTTGATTGGCACCACATCCACAAACATTCAAAACCTCCACAAAGGAAGCACAGTAGCAAGAATGTGGATCATCTACAAGATGCACTGCAAGAATGCACCAAGTATTCTTCGCCAACACCTTCAATCACACTATCACTATTATGTGGAAGGGCAAGAGCACCAAATGAATGGGGAAACCACCACCTTGAAGTCACCCAGTATTCCAACTAGGAAATATATCTTCATCGCATTATGGTCGTTGGGTCAAAATCCTGTAAGTGCCTTCCTAATAGCACTCTGGGTATACCAGCACCTGATGGACAGCAGCAGTTCAGGTATTGCACTGAGCCTCACTTTCTCCAGGCCAACTAGGTGTAGCCCAATCAGCAAACCTCGCATACCATGAATAAACACACAAACACACACACACACACACACACACACACACACAAACACACATACATACAATTATAAAAGTAATTATTTTCCTCAAATAACCTTGTTCCACATTCTGGAATGTGGCACACATTCTGGCAGTAATGACACTTTGTCATTCGTATGAACAGTCGAATAGGATTCAAGAGAATTACACACTATAATGTTTGATGTGACATCTTTCAAATGACTTCTGGAAATACATACACCCTAAAATTATTATCATTTATTTAAACTTCCATTTTCTCAAGGGACGTCAGATCCTGAGAAATGTATTATTTTACTCGAAGTCTGCACTCCCTTTTTTACCTCTAATTATATTCCTAAGACAATGCCCATGTGTTTTCTTGGAAAGACCAACCTTTGTTATAGGCCATCTTGTGTAACAGTGGAGGTGTCTAAGCTTTCATACGAATAATTGGAGTCAGAATATAACTGTCCCGTGGGAAAATCATTGCAAATTAAGAGAAGCCATTGTGGAAATTGTTCATGCAATGTGTCGATTAGCTTGCATTAGACATTCGATGAGTTAAAATGATGGATTAATTAGTGTAATGTTGCTGATGTCGTCCCACGGACTTCTAAAAAATACTTGATGAAGTTTCACATTAGGTAGTTTTCGGACAAGTTAGAGCTCAAGAACAACAGGGATACTAAAATATATGTGAAATTGGTGGACAAGTTAGAGCTCAAGAACAACAGGGATACTAAAATATATGTGAAATTGGTTGAGCGACAGGAAACGTTATTGTGGTGAATGGATTTTTTCTTCAGACCGGAAGATGTTTTATAATGGGGTTTCGAGTGTTCAATGACCGAACCATTATTCTCACTGGCACTAAAGATATCTACTTTGCTGTACAGGGCCTAATATCAAAACTAGGAAATGGCACAACAATTGGAACTATAATGAATTATGTGGAGGTTATTCAAATTCAAAGGGACATGGGCAATCTGTTGAAATGAGCGGACAAAGAGCGGATGAAATCTAATGCTATGCAGAATGAAGTGATTTGTTTTAGTTAAGAATATGGAGATGCAATATGAAGCAAAAGTCTGCAATCTAAAGGCAATTCATGAGCACAGGGACCCGAGAGTATGAATAGACAAGTTGTTCTAATTGTCAGTGCAGGTTGGCAGATATGTAAAAAAAAATATGTGAGGTTATCGGTCTTATGGTTAGGTGCACATTAATAAACGAAAATACGGTATGAAAGAATAAAAAACATCCTTATGTGCTACCCCCTACGATATGATATAGTATTACTTGCAATAATATTTGATGTAGCGCCTTAACAAATGCCATCTAGAAATCGAAGTAAACGCCATCTGCAGGACTACCTTCATGTACAGTGCTTACTATATTTCCAAAGAAACTCACAAAAACGTTTAAACGTGATTTCCCTATCAGATAAACATGCTGCCCCTTGCCAAATATGATGAGTTTTTCTAAGTGCCCTGCTTTTACCACCGTGAATTTTGATTCTAACAAATTCCCAATGACCGATATCAAGCTGAATGTGTTATAGTTGCTTCATTTCTGTCTCTATTTTTCCTTGAATACAGTGGTCATAACTGTTACTTTCCAAACTGCTAGAATTTCCCCGAAGGTAGGGAACTCTGAGAAATTAAAACCAAAGCATCTACAAGCTGATTATAATCAGCTCTTTTGAGACTTTAGGGTGAAGTCCATCACGCCATGTAGTGTTGTCAGACGTTAGCTTCATTCGATTGCACAGTACATCTTCCAAAGAGATTGCAATTTCACAAGGCCCCTCGCTCCCTTCCACCTCTCGTTTTCAGCTTTACTGAATGTTTTGGATTTTCTACAGTGAAGGCGGAAGCAAAATAATTGCTCACTTGATCAGCCATTTCGTCATTAACGTTTATTTTATCCCGGTTTTCACTCTTTAGATGAGCAACACTCATTTTACTTACACCTTTCTTATTATTCCTTCAATACCTGTGCAAACTCTTGCTATTTGTTTTGTGTTTATAGCGAGGATCCTTCATACTCAAGTTCCTTTCCCCTGATTAATCTTTTAGTTACCGTCCTTTATGTTCTCTCCAAGTAACTGGCCTGCCACTCAAGTAGGAGCTTTTCCCTTAAGCACTATGCATGCCTTATTTTAGTTAATAAACAACGAATGGTGGATCCTCCTCCCCCTCTGCACATCCGCACTCCTTACAGCCTGAGGATACTTATTTTGAGTATACTGAACTATCCCCTTTAATGTCCACCACTCTTTCTCTATTGATCTATCTTCTAGACTACTATTCCAGTTCACTTCAACTAGGTCTGCGTTTATGCCAACATGGTTGTCCATAGTCAAGTTTGAAATACAATGATTGAGCACATACCTCTCCCGTCCAAATGTTCCTCTATTCTTTCCTTTAGTAAAAATCAAATTGTTTTCTAATCTCCGAAATTATGCTGATTGAACAGATTACCTCGGCATGTTGTCTCTTGTCTTAAATTTAATTGCTAAATTAGGTATCCGCCAGCAGCCTGTCATTACATATGTTCAAATTATTACATGCATTGTGATGTATCACTTCCCCTTTGCGAAGGCTATAACTTATCCGCATATCAATATCAGTGCACTGTCTACGCGTCCGTCCTAAAATGCAAGCCCATTCACAAATATGCCGCTCAAGGAATCCATATGAATTCAGAATGTTTCAGTGTATCGTTGAAACCCAAAAACTCCGCATTTAAAAAAAAAAATCGACTGGAAATATGAACTTAGGAACCGATGTAGTTAAGTTCAATTTAAATCAAACTTTTTATGCCCACGTTGAGGATGGTGCTAAGGGATACGTCTAAGGTCATCAGTCTGTAATATTTTCTTTGGTTTCCATGAGTAACTCTTTTAGATGAAATGATGCTTAACCACCTAATGGTTAGATATTTCCAACTGGTAGATAATAGTTTGCAATACTTGGAGGGGCAGCTGCATGGGAAAGTTCTCCTTACAATATTTAATGCGCTCGATCATGCAGTCAACTGATACTTTGAAATAAAGCATTATAACGAGTTTCAACTTCTCGATGTGCTAGTTGGTCAACAAGCTAATCGTTTTTCTGCTGCTGCCTACCGCAGGATTACATTGAAGATTCTTAATGTTACGCATTTGGATTGTTACAACTTCAGGGACTATTTGATTGACCTGATTGAGAATTATGTAAATAGGCTGTGAGAAATAAAATCTCTATGCAATCTTGACGTCGTAAGAGTACAGTTTAAAACTATCATACAGGGTTATGGCTGCTCTGATTAAACCTTTGCTCACTTGATATCACACCTGCTCTTGTTGGGGCCTCAGGGCCCCATATCCTGTGTAGAAAAATTCCCATCCTAACTAAATACACGCTGCAAATATAATTCACCTCAAACATTTGAGTAAGAGTTTAAGCTTGATGTATCACAATGACAACGTGGAGCAGAAACATGTTTCCAATAACATGTTTGCTTCCGTCAATCGTAAAATTGTTCTGTGGTGCTCACAATGGCACAACATGATATACGATTTTCAGTAAAGTGCGGTTCAAGTTTAAGTTGATAAGAATCTAAAGCAGTTGCTTATGTCGAAGAGGACATAATTTCATCCGTCCAAATCAGCAGATTGCTAACCACAATCAAAAAGGTTTTTCTTGCAAAGTTCAGAACACAATGTCTAACATTAGATTTGATGTCAGAAATGGACAACAATAGCTGAAGCATAAATAAAAATGTCTGGAAAACTCTGTAGGTCTGGCAGCATCTGCGGAGAGGATCAGAGTTAATGTTCGGGTCTGTATGACTCTTCAACAGAATAAATGAAATTAGAATAGAGATGATAAATAAGCTGGTTTAAAAGGGGGTGGGACAGATAAAGCAGGATCGAGGGCCAGTGATTGATGGAGATAGCCAAAAGATGTCATAGACAAAAGGACAAAGAGGTGTTGAAAGTGGTGATATTCCCAAGGAATGTGCTAATAAGGGACATTAAGGGCAGAAAGCAGGACAAGCAGGGTTCTGATAGCCCTAGTGGGGGTGGGGTTGGGGAAAGGAGTCGACATATGCTAAAAGTAAGAGATAAAATGATGGATTGAAATACATTTAAAAATAATGGAAATAGCTGGGAAAAGTAAAATATATATAAATTATTGGGAAAAAAAAGGGGGTTCGGAAATGGGGTGGGGATGGAGGAGAGAGTTAATGATTTTAAAATAGTTGAACTCAATATTCAGTCAGGGACGTTGTACAGCTCATAGTCGAAAGGTGGGGTCATATTCCTGCAGTATACAATGAGCTTCACTGGAACAATTTAGCAGGGGTAAGATGGACAAGTAGACATGAAAGCAGGGTTGAGTGTTGAAATGGCAAGCGGCAAGGAGATCTGCGTCATGCCTGCGGACAGACCGAAGATATTCTGAAAAGCCATCACACCTTCTGATTTTGGTCTCTCTAATGTGGAAGAAGCAGCATTGGTAACTGCGATTGCACTAGACTAAATTGAGGGAAGTGGAAATGAAATGCTGCATCATATGAAAGGAACATATGAGCCCTTGGACAGTGAGGAGAAGAGAAGTAAAGAGACAGGTGTTGCACCTTCTGATGTTTCATGGGAAGGTGCCGTGGGAGGGGGTTGAGCTGTAGGGGTTGATGGAAGATTGTGCCAGGGCGTTGCGGAGGGAATGATCCTTGCGGAATGGCGTTGGGTTGGGGGGGGGGGCGGGGGGTGTTGGCAAAGCAAAGATGTGTTTGGTGGTGGCATCATGCTGGAGTTGGTGGCAATGGTGGAGGAAAATTCTTTGAATGGGAGGCTGTTGGAGTGATTTGTAAAGATAATTGGGACCATATCTTGCTTCTGGGAGGGGGTAGAAGGACTCAGGGTAGAAGCGTGAGAGATGGGCCGGGCACGGTTGAGGGCCCTGTCAATCACCGTGGGTGGTAATCCTCACTTAAGGAAGGAACAAGAAATGTCAGAGGAATTGCTTTTGAAAAAGGCAACATCAGAACAGATGCAAAAGAGGCAAAGGAAATGAGAGAATAGTTTGGAGTCCTTACAGGAAGCGGGGTGTCAGGTGCTGCAGCAGAGGTAGTTCTGGTATTCTGTAGGCATGTAATGAACATTGGTGGACAGTCTATCACCAGATATTGAGACAAGGAAGTCAAGGAATGGTAAGAAGTATCGGAGATTGACCATGTGGAAATGATGGAGGGGTGGAAATTGGAAGCAATCTTGATACTTTTTTCTAAGTCCAGACACGAGCATGAAGCAACACCAAAGTATTCATTGATGTACCGGACAAAGAGTTGTGGAAGGGGGTCGGGTTAGGACCAGAACAAGGAATGTTCCACATACCCCATAAATAGAGAGGCATATCCGGGGCCAATGTTGATACCGATAGCCACACCTTTTATTTTGAGGAAGTTAGATTAGTTTAAGGAGAAATTGTTTAGTGAAATATCACGTTCAGCCAGAAGAATGAGATTAGTGGTGGTTGGGTATTTTTTTCCGGGCCTCTGTTCGAGGAAGATTTGGAGATCCTTCAGACCTTTACAATGGGGCATGGAGGTATAGAAGGATTGGATGTCAATCGTGAAGAAGAGGCGGTTGGGCCAGGGAACTTAAAATAGCTGATATGATGCAGGGTGGCCGAGGAAGCATGCATATAGGTCGGAAGGGACAGGACAAGGGAAATGAGAATGGACTCAAGATACCTAGAAATGAGTTCCATGGGGCGGAAACCGGCTGACACGATGGGTCTTTTCCAGTTCCCTGGACCCAAATGCTTCCTTTCACCATGGTCGTCAAGTCCTTCTACACCTTCAGCACCCATCGTGATGGTTCGATGGCTCTCCATTTCTTCCTCGAAAATGGCACGAACAATCCCATCCAACAATGCTCTCCTCCATCTGGCTGAACTTGTTCTTTCACTAAACAATTTCTCGTTAAAATCCTCTCAGTTCCGCCAATTAAAAAGTGTGGCTATGGGTACCCGCATGGGCCCTAGTAATGCCTGTCTCTTTAAGGGGAAACTGGAATCGTCCTTTTTCCAGTCCTACTACAGCCCCCTCCCACAACTATATCGATGGCTGTTTCGGTGCTGCTTAATGCTCTCGTCTAGAACTGGAAAATGTTATTACCTTTGCATCCAATTTCCAAACCATCCATCATTTTCGATGGGTCCATCTCTGACAATTCACTTCTCTTCCTGGGCCTCTCTGTCTCAATTTCTGGCAATAGACAGTCCACCAATATTCAAGGCAAGCCTACTGAATGCCAAAAATACATCAACAACAGCTCTTCCCATCCCGCTGCCTGTAAGGACTCCATCTGATTCTATGAGTTACTTTGCCTCTGTCGCACCTTTTCTGATAATGCCACTTTCAAAAACACTGCCTCTGACATCTCCTACTTCTTCTTTAACTGAGGTCTTCAACCCATTGTGGTTGACAGGGCCGTCAACCGTGTCCAGCCTCTCTCCTGTGCATCCACCTTCACACCTTCCTCTCCCTCTCAGACCCATGTTAGGGTCCTCCTTGCCCTCACATATCATCCCGCAAGCCTCTGGATTCAGAGTATATTCCTCCACCATTTCCGCCAACACCAGCATGATGCCAGCACCAAACACATCTTCCCAACATCGGCCCTGGTGGCATTCCGCAGGGATCATTCCCTTCAGGAAACACCCTGGTCCTCTCGTCCATCAAACACTATACCTCAAAGGCCTCCCCCAGCATTTCCAGATGCAACCGCATAGGTTGCAACACTGGCCCCTTTAATTCCGCTCTCTGCAAATGCCAAGGGCCCAAACATTGATTTTAAGTGAAGCAGCATTTGAATTTCAATTCCCTCAATTTATTCAACTGCATTCGCTGCTCCTAATGTGTTATCCTCTACATTGGAGAGACAAAACACAGACTGGGTGATCGTTTTACGGAACACCTTCATGACCATGGTCATGACCAAAACCTTCCTGTCACTTGCCTTTCAACATCCTAAACTTCTCTCATGCCACATGTCCGTCCTTGGCCTGCTGCATTGTTAAAGTGAAGCTCAACACAGACAGGAGGAATAGCAGCCCATCTTCTGGCTAGGGACTTTACAATTTTCCGGACTGTATATTGTGTTCAACAATTTTAGATCTTGAACTCTCTCCTCCATTCCCATACCCTTTCCGATTCCCCATTTTCTGCCCCAAAAATGTATATATATTTTTTCTTTTCCCACCTATTTCCATTATTTTAAATGTATTTCCATGCATTGTTTTATCTCTGCCTTTTAGCCAAATTCGATCCCATCCCCCCTCCCCACCTCTACTAGGGCTATCTGTCCCTTGCTCGTCCTGCCTTCTATGCGTAATATCACCATTACCAAATTTCCTAGCGAATATTGCCACCATCAGCATGTCTTTGTCATTTTGTCTATGCCATATTTTAGTAATCTCCACCAATCACAGGTCCTGCATACAACTCTACCTGTCCCACCCACTCCCCTTAAACCAGCTTATATTTCACCTCTTTTCTAATTTACCTTAGTTTTGGTGAAGAGTCATACGTACTCGATACGTTATCTGTATTCCTCCACGCAAATGCTGTCAGGCCTGCTAATTTTTCCAGTTTATTTTGTTTTTCTTTTGAATATGATTTCTAAAACCTGGGATTTTCATCCCGAAAACATTTGTTTAATTCACGTGGCTGTAGTCGATATGGACAATAATACTTTAGCCTCTTTGAGTTTGTTCAGTTAATTCAACACGTTGTCTTTTTTTTAAGATAATTTTCAAGTCATTTATTTCATTGCTCCTTTCAGCGTGCATTGTACCATATGCATTCAAAGCCCCAGACAAATACCGAAGGAAATTAATAACGCAGTATTGTTGCCATCTTCCTAAATTGACATGTTTTGTTTACTCTTTCTCAATCACATTACAGCTTTCCACAGTTATCTATTTGCCTTTAAAATGTTTTGATGAGCTTTTCTCATGTTCCTTGGAAATAATATTTCATGGCCACGCTTTGATTCGCGAATTGGTGGGTTTATTTCCTTTCCGCTTTGTAAAGGCAGTTCAATTCATATCTAATTATGATACAACTATTTTAAGTATATCTATCTTAAATTAGGCAAAGTTCTAAAACTCTACACATTCCTCTTTCTAATTCAATTAAGGGATGTGGGCGTCGCTGGCTAGGCCAGCATTTACTTTCTATTCCTTATTGCCCTGACAAAGGTGTTGGTGAACTTTCTTCTTGAACTTCTATGGTTTAGACACACCCACACTGCTCTGATAGAGGGGGTTCTTGGATTTCAACCAAGGAATGGCCATATATTTCCAAGTCAGAAATGTGAGTAGCTGTAAGGGAACCTCCAGATGGTAGCTTTCCCATGCATGTGGTGCACCTTTCCTTCTAGATGATCGATTACGTCATTTTCTAACTTTCTGCCTTAGGAGCTGTGCTGAATTTCTGCAGTGCATCTTGCAGGCAGCACGCACTGCTAAAACTGTGTGTCGGTGTTGGATGGAGTGAATGTATGTGGATGGAGTGCTTATGAATAGGGCTGCATTGTACTGCATAGTTTCAAGCTTATAGAAGTTTTGAGCTGCTCCCCTGCAGTCAAAGATATTATTTCAAACGCCTGACTTGTGCCTTTTAGATTGTGGGCAGCATTTCAGGAGTCAAGAGGTAAGTTATTCCCCGAATAATTTGAAACCTTAAACCTGTGCTTGTAGACATAATATGTAATTGGCTAGCTCTGATCAGTTTATTGTAATTGGTAACCCCAAGGATGTTGATATTGGGGGATTCAGGGCGGTAATGGCATTGAATGTCAAAGGGCGACTGTTCGATTCTCTCTATTTGGAGATGGTGAATGCTTCGCCCTGCTGTGGCATGAAGGATACTTGCCACTCGTTAGCCCAGCTCCAGAGGTTGTCCACATTTTCTGCACTTGGGCACGTTCTGTTTCAGTATCTAATGAGCTGCAAATGATGCTGAAAGCCATGCAATCATAAAACAGCAACCTCACTACTGACCTGGTGAAGGAAGGACAGCTATTGATGAAGATATTAGAGGTGGTTGGGCACAGGAATTAACATGTGTTACTCCTGTCAAGATGTCCTTGAGCTGAGAGAATTAACCTCCAACAACGACAACCATCTGCATTTATGCTAGGTGCGAATCCAAACAGGAAATTTACACCCGCCCCCTTAACCGCATTGACTCCAGTTTTGGTGGCTGCTTGAAGCCATATTCGGCCAAATACGGCTTTGAGGTCAAGGGAAGAAATTTTGATCTCACTTCTGTGGCTCAGCCCTATTATCTATATTTGAACCAAGGCAGTAACTAGGTCAGGAGATGAATGACTGGCGGGACCTAAGCTGGGCGCCAGTGAGCAGAACCTTGCTAAGCAAGTGAAACTTGATGGCTCTGTTGATTACCACTCTCAACATATAACTGATGGTGGAGAGTAGACTGAAGACTGAAAGTATGCTCTTCGTCTGGCCTTTCCTTGATACTGTTTGGAGTGAATTGAGTTGGATGAAAACTATCATCTGAGAGGGTTAGGTTCACTTAGTACTCGAACATAAATAATCCTCTGGGCATTTCAAGTTAAATGCTGCAGCAAATATTTCAACCTTTCCATTTTCAATGCCGTGCTGTGTTACCTCATCGTTGAGGATGGGGATATCTGTGATGTCTCAGTACCCCAAAAAGTGCGAAAGAGGCCGTTCGGCAGCTCGAGTCTGCACCAACGTCAGAGAAAAACCTGACCTACCGACCTAATCCAATTTACCAGCACTTGATCCATAGACTTGAATGTTACAACATGCAGATTTCTCTTCCACGTACTATTCAAAGGATGTGAGACAACCTGCCTCCATCACAGTCCCAGGCAGCACATTCCACACCGTCCTGGGCCTCTGGGTACAAAAAAAGCTTTTCCTCAAAACCATCCCCCACCACCACCCCCCCTCCTTTGCCTCCTGCCCCTCACCTTGAACTTATGTCCCCTGGTGACTGACCCTACAAATGATGAGAACAGCCACTGCCCCCTATCCAACTGGTACAAGCCCATGACAATATTGTACAACACGATCAGTTCACCCCTCAGAATTCTCTGCTCCAATGAAAACCATCCAATTCAATCCAATCTCTCTTTATAACTTAAATGTTTCATCCCAGGCACAATTCTGCTGACTTTCATCTGCTCCCCATCTAGTGCATTCACATCTTTTCTATATAGTGGTGAACTGGACTGCACAGAGTACTCCAGCTCTGGACTCACCAATGTTCTATACAACTCCAGAATGTCCTCCCTACTAATGTAATTTATACCTCGATTGATAAAGGCATGTGTCCTCTATGCTTTTTGAAGAGCCGACGATCATGCCCCTCCTCCTTCAGAGATCTTTGGGCAAACAACCCAAGGTCCCTTTGTTCCCCAGAGATTCCTAGTGTCATGGCGATCATTGAATACTTCATTGTCAAATTAATCCTTCCAAAGTGTATCAGCTCAGACTTTTCAGGGTGAAATCCAATTTCCCACTTATCTGACCATTTGACCATCCATCCTCCATTTTCCTGCAGCCCAAGATAATCAACCTCACTGTTATAAACCAGGCCAACCATTTTATCATCCTCAAACTTACTCATGCTGACCACCATAAAGTCATCTCTGACGATATATAAATGACAAATATTAGGAGACCCATCGCACATCCCTGGGGTGCACCACTGTCCACTCGCTTCCACTTACTAAAGCATGCTTCGGCCATCACTCTCTGTACCCTACCACTAAGCCAGTTTTTAATCCAGATCATCAAATTGCCCATGTATCTCATTTGCATTTGCCTTCTGGAATAGACTCCAATGTGGCACATTTGTAAAGGCTTGTTAAAATCCATGCAAACTACATCAACGACATTTCTCTTATCTGCGCACCTAGTCAAATGCCCAAACAAATTCAAACTAACTTGGTAGGAATGACCTCCCTCTGAGAAAGCCATGTTGACCATCCCAGATCAATCCATGCCTCTGCAAGTTGAGATAAACGCTCTGCTTCAGAATTTCTTCAATAGATTCCTTAGTTTCCCTATTAATGTCGTGAGACTCAGTGGTGTCCACTTGCCTGGGCTATGTCTACAACCATTCACAAATAGAAGAACAACATTTTTTGTTCTGCAGTCCTCTGGCAAACCCCACTTCTCCCTCGCCCACTTCCTCGTGGTGATTGAAGAATGATACATTTGGGTCAGATCGCCTGTGATCTCCTGCCTTGCCTCCATGAGCATCTTGGGACACAAACATCCAGACCTGGGGATTTGTACACTTTTAAGCCTTCCAACGCCTCCAATATCTTGTAACTCCCCATATCAATTTGCTCCAGAACTTCACATTCTCACCCCCAGAGATTTATTCCTTCATCGTCACGCTCAAGGGTGAAGACCGATCAGAAGTATTTGTTCAACATGCTACCGATGTCATCTGCCTCTATCCAGAGATTGTACCCTTGGTCCTTAATGGGCCCCACTCTTTCCCTGGATAACCACCACCCATTGATATACATGTAAAATGTATTCTGTTTTTTTTTTTCTGCTTTAAACAACCAGAGCTTTCTTATGTCCCCTCTTTGGCCTATTCGTTGCTTTCTTAAGCTCCACCATGCACTTTCTGTTCTCCACTAATGCCTCCATTGAATTTCTCCCTTTGGAACTGTAAAATCCTATTCTTTCTTTCTCAACATATCCTGAATAACTCTAGTCATCCATGGTTCTCTGGGCTTGTCACTCCATCCAATCAACTTAGAGCTAGCATATTGAGCCTGTGCCCAACCCATTTCCTTTCTGATCCCCCTACACTTCATCTATGCAGATTGCCGCACAAGTAGCAGTTCCAAGTCTACCCTGGCCAGGTCCTGCCTTATTTTAGTAAAATCCAATCCTCCCAAACAAAAACATTTTTAGCAACTTGTCGATTTCTTTGTCCATAACAAGCTTAAATCGAACCATTTTTTGGTCGATATCAATAAAATGCCCTCACCCCACTGAACCACACCACTTTAGCCATCTGTCCGGCTTCATTCCCCAGAAATGTATCCAGTACAGTGCTGTCCCTCGTTAGAGCCTGCATATATTGACGTAAACCAATATACTCTACACGTTTCGTGAAATCCACTCCATCCAAGCTGTTAGCATAATGTGCATCCCAATTAATGGGAAAGTTGAAATCACCTGGTAAAATTACCTTATAGTCATTGTTTTAACACACCTTCGCACATTGTGCAAATATTTCCTCCACAATTTACAGCTGACTACCTTAGGGGGGGGGGGGGGGGGGGGGGGAAGAGAGGAGGGGGGGGGGGGGATGGGGGCTGGGGATGGGGGCGGGGGGGGGTGTAAGAAAATACACCTAACAATGTTGCAGCAATTTTTTATTCCTAAGCTCTCCCAAAAGTTTCATTTGATGCCATGTCCAAGGCATTAGTTCCCTTAATTACAGTAAATGACTCCGTAACTAATAATGCATTGCTTCCTCCACTTTTACCCCATCCACTGTCTCGGTTGAGGATTATACCGTGGAATGCTGAAAACCCTGTCCCTCCCTCAACCACATCTCTTTGATGACTACTTTCTCGCATTTCTACTTGTCAATTCTCAACCTTAGCTCATCCGTTTTGCCTGCAACACTCCTAGCATTAAATTAGAGGCCATCCAACCTTCCCCTGCTGCCTTTGTACTTAATGCAACTGTACTCCCTCTGACATGATTATTTTACTGTATTATGTTTTGTACCTATTCTGCTAACATTCTGTTCTCCTCCAGTGAGTTGTTTAATTGTCCACCACCATTCACAGCATGACCTGTCAGGACTCTAGTCATTAGATCTTACTGTCGGTTGTGGAAGCGGTTAGCTCTGACTATAATTTCTGGGTAAGCTGTTTAACACAAAAATAGCACAGACATGTACTTCGCCAGGTCGTTTTTATGTACGCCTGGTAGTGTTCCAGCCACGACCTCCTGTAATCTTTATGAAGCGATGTTTTTCTCCTGGCTTTGCAGTAATAGCCGACAGGGTGATGTGTCTTCAATGTTGTGAGGTGCCAAGGGATCAACCAAGTATTTTTTTAATGATGTGAGGCAATCCACCTCCAACACCCTCCCAGGCAGTGCATTCCAAACCACCACCACCTTCTGGCTAAAAACATTTTTCCTCATATCCCCCATATACCAACTGCCCTTCAACTTTAACTTACATACCCTCGTGAATGACCCTTCAAATTATTGGAACAGGCACTCCCTATCCAAATTGTGTATGCCCTCATAATCTTGTAACCTCGAGAAGGTCGCCCCCCAATTTTCTATGTTCCAAGGAAAAAAATCCAAGTCATTCTAACCTCTCTTATAACTTAAATGTTTCATTCCAGGAAAAGACCTGTTGAATCACCTCTGCACCTCCTTTTATATTACTTCAGAGATTTACTCCTGAACATCTGTGAAGGTGGAATTCCATCTGCCACTATGCCATTTGTTCCAGCATGCGTGACCACAATGTGATTCAATCCATACATTTCCAGTTTTTTTTTCCAGACGTCAAGAGACCTCACTTAACTTGGCTCCAAATAGGCAACACAATTTTCATTACTCTGTATATTATCTAGAGGGGGCGTTACCAAACTCGCAATATATTAGCCCGACTACTCTCCTGTTTTCACCCTCCCCACCACTGAGCACATTCTGAACGACAGTACCTACATTCTAAAATGTGATAATGCTCTCTTCACAGTCTGTAATTGTCCATGCGTCGCGAGAACATGGTAACTTTTGTACTGTCCATTGTTTACAGGGTCTGCCGCTTAATTTCTTCAAATCCCCACTACCCTACTAGTGTGTAGTTATATATCATCTTCCTGAATCTATCCTAACTCCTAAATTGCCAATATGATCTTGGTAAAACTGTCGATAAGCTATTTTAATGCCATGTATGATGAAACATTTACCATTCGAATGCCATCTCAACGCCTGATAGGCTCACAGATTCTATTTCGAACTCTCTCTGAAGAGATGTTTACTGGGACAGCATTGCTGCTCACAAGCTCTCCAAAAACGCTGTCTTAGAAACCTGGATAACGCTGCAACAGCACCATCCATGGCAAAGCAATGCACTTGCTTTGCATGCATACATTACCGAAACTAAACCCTTTCTCCAAGGCCAGCACACATTGTCTTTAATGTCTACCATCTGCAACATTCTCGGCAGCAAAACCTCGACCCTTCTTCGACAGCTCCCCCAAACCCATGGGTGTACCAGCCAGAATAAAAAATACATTGGGAACATTGCAAGGCTATGAACTGAATTTTTTTTCTGCAAGCTTCCCGCTATCCTGACTACGAAATATATTGTTGATCACTGACTGTCAGTGTTTCTCATTAAGCAACGATACTGGAAACCTCTCTCTCACAGCACTGTGGGACCAAAACAATCACATGGATGGCCGTGATCCTAGAAGAAATTTAATCACTACTTTCTGAAAGGCAAATCAGATTAACCATACTATCATACGTTTATTGACATATGGGCAAGGACTTATTTTAATAAATATATAAGAAGCAAGGAATAGGTTGTAGGTTGTCAACACTGTCACATGGAACACAACTTGGAAAAGAAGCAAATCACTATTTGTAGGGATGCCGGCTTTAGATGAGTGAAAGCTTTTTGCTTAAATGTGTAGATAATACTAAGCATTATAGTAGATATTTTTTCAAACAGGTGGCACGAGGAAATATCGTCCAAATGTATTGCATCGATGCTGTTCGGTTCAATGATCATATGAATTGCTAAATTTTACACCTCAGAAGAATAACGAAGGAGAAGAAATGTCAGTAAATTATCTACAGGTCTGGCAGAATATGTGGAGAGGAAGACAGAGTCAATGTTTCGTGTCTGTACGATTCTTCATCAGAAAGAGTCATATGTACTCGAAACGTTGACTCTGATTTTTACGACACAGATGCTCTCACAACCGATTAGTTTTTCTGGCATTTTTTGCTTTTCCTTCATTCGCAGTATTTGGCTAATATTTTAAAGAAATTATCAAGCGTGTTAAGGAAGAACAAATCAATTCTCCTACAACTGCATACTGAAGTTAAGCAACAATTGTCACTGAAGCAGATTCAATTTGGAATATCATGACTCCAACATAAATTCATTCCTTGTTTCCTCATCTTCACGGGAACCACGTTGCAACTCAAATGCGGGTCTGGAATATATTATTGGAAGCAACAATAATTATTCCGACATGGAATCCTAAATGAGCTGATTGCATTGTCACAATGCTAGAAACTTTGACTGGCTCCAGGCGCCATCAGCGCTATTGGATGCTTCAATCATACGAAAAGGGTTTACCTTCTATCTGAAAGAGACCAACAATTTATTGTATTTATGCTGGTGAGAATTCATTCTGATTTTAGAAAACTTCCAGCCTTCGGTCTCCAACTGAGGGCATTATGATCAGTAAACACCCATCCCTAACCCTCTCCGCAACCCCCCCCCACCCAAAAATAAAATCACACTCCTCCACCCCCTTAGCACCCATGTTTTCAAATCACTCCACCGTCCGATATGCATATAAAAATGCTCCATGTCTCCTCTATCCCTGGTCTGCACTGTTTCACGATGCACATTTGAATTCCTTCAGATTTTTCAGCATCCATTACAGTGGACTTAGCAGTGAAGTGCTAATGCCAATGGGCTAGTGATCCCGAATGACAGTAAGAGGTGCTGTGTACACGTGCAAAATCGTATTACGGCAGCAGGATATTTGAAATTCAGTTAATATATCTGGAATTGAACACAAACTTCTGTAATAGATCACATCTGGTTCACTAATAATCTTTAGGGAAGTAAATCTTTGGTCCCTAACTAATGATTCCTGCATGCAACTCCAGAGCAATAAAAAATTCTGATTGTCTTGCAAAAAAAACTCTCCGGAATGCCAAAAAAAAACAAAAAAATTCTACTGGCCTGTCACAAACTGGAAACAGAATGTAACGGGATGGGCAAGACAAATTCAACCTCGGCCCCAGAAACGGCAATTGGGGAATTCAGTCCTGTCAATCATAAAAGGGTCTGTTCATTAACATCTGCAAGATTGTGCCAAAATTTAGGACCTCTTGCTCTCATTGCAAAAGCCTGACATAGTCATACTTGTTGAAATATAGTCAACAGAAAATGCCCGAGGCACAACCTTCATCATCACATGGATAAGTAATTTGCTACTGGGAGGAAAGAATAAGAGCAATGGTCACACAGTGTATTTGAGTGGCGATGGAGTTTCCCCGGGAATCATCACCTTTGAGAGGGCACTGAATGTCATTTGGTTTGGAGATCTCAATGTCCATTACAAAGGGTGCATAGGTTCAAGCTATTACTGACGAGAACACGTAATACAAAAGTATATTCGTTGATGACTGAAAAAAGGCTGATGTGGAGGTATTTGGACACGCTGATTGTTATTTTGTGGAAGTAAACAGTACCACCTGCTTCACTGCATCTGCACCTGTTGGTGAGAGAATAGAGGGCAAGGGAAAGCAAAACTCGACTTTGTTTTTAACAAAATGCCAGTCAGAGATGCATATTCCCTGACATTATCGATCATGGTAACCAGTGTACATTTGTTGTGGAACGAAGACCGAACTGTTCACTGAAGACACTTCAGCATGTTGCCTGGCTAGACAAGCACCTTATATGATAAAGATTGTGAACAGATATAGAAACTTAAAACAGGGTCACTCCAAGATGCCGGAACTCCGGCCGAATGCCTCTTCGACCCCAGAGAAGATCCAGCCCCAACGGATGTCCGAACCCTGAACTCGCATGGAACTGTGACTGCGCAATTCCCTTCAGACCTCCGAGCGAACCCAAACACCCACCCCATGACAGCACTAATGAAATGGAACATCCCCCATCCCAAGAACACACACAAACTGTGACTCTCCGCCAACCACTACCGCCAGGCCAGGCCGCACGAACACCCCAAACCACACCAGGCCCTTTGCAAAGTGCCCTTTGACACCCCGCCGCACCCCAGCCATCCCCAGGACCACTGCGGGCCCCCAGTTGCCAACCCTCAAATACAGTCCAATCACCTGAGACACTGACCCCATCCTTGGACGATCTATTCCAATGGCTGCTTAATTTCCCATGCTTTACTGCAGGAAATACAATGACAAAGAATGGGGCATGGTCCCTTTGAATCGTCCATGGCTACTCTGTCGCAGCTACTCTTTGCTCATGCCTGTGAGTCGTCTTTCAATGCAGGATGAACGGATATGTCAGTGTAATTTAAGAGAACAGATAAGTGTAGTTCCATGTCTTCTAAGACCTGCAGGCCAGCACTTCCCTACAGCAGTTGGAACTTACGGCCCATGATTCGGCACGAAACAAAGAAAACCCCCCTCCTCAATAATCGTAAAAGCAATAAAAGACGGATGGATGATTAATACCTGACAATTATTCATTTTTTTACAAATCTGTGAGTAGCTTAAATCATTGTTTGCAAACCCAATGAGTTTAAAGAGATAACGAGATTGATATCAAGCAGTATGCTATTGAAAGAGAAAAGGTAGAAAAAATTAAATGATCGAATCTCCTCCATGTATCAAAATGCAAGACTGAGGGCAGGAATTGATTTTTTTTTTTAAGCACACCATATCATTCTGAGTTCGAGGACACAAAGGCAGATTGTTGTAAATTAAAATCTAAGATCGTAGTATTTTCTGTAATGTTGGGGATATCTTCTGATTATTAAGAGCAAGTAGAGCGGGGCTGGAGATAGACAGTAGCATTGTGTCGCTCAAATCCTCCGGTCCATGGATCATCACTATTGTGGAATGAGTTGGGAGATGTGTGTCATAACCCTACAGAAGCTCTGACACACATACATGCACTGCTATGCAGGACTTAACTCCATGCTTACCCTGAAGATCTTGCACTGCTTAATGCATGTTGTAACTCTATCGTTACGAAGGTAACTTGAATTATCCCAACAACTGATAATGCCAAACGACTCCTGACCACGCAACCAATCCACTACACCCCGGCAACACGCTTGAATGTCCTACAATGACGGCACATGCCGCCGAGCAGCCCCAAAGACTCCTAAATCCCCCACAACTATGCGACACTGACCCCAAATATCTGACCACCAACCCATCTCGCCATACTCTCTCAATCAGTGACACACTTACACAGTCATTGCAGAGCTTCTAGAAATATTGGGAATAGTTTCCTTCAGACTGCATCATGGTGCAGCAGTCACTTGAAAACGTAACCTTAGCAATATGGGAAAGCTGATTGGTGAGCAGAGGCAAAGATTTTTTCTCCACAGTTTTCCGGAGTTGTTGTGCAGTACAAAATATATTAAACTAAGGAAAGTTCAGGGTTCTATTTTTTATTTCAATTCCATCAAGAATTCATCATTTTTAACCATCTTTACCTTAAATAAGTTTTTTGTTCAACTCGAGGAATGGGAGGGCAGCTCAGCCCCATGATATGCATCGCCTGCAACATATGCAAAGTCATAGATGGTCTTGGCGTTCTGACCGACCACATGTGCAGGAACTGCCACCAGCTGCAGTTACATGAGCTCGGAGTTTTCGAGCTTCAGCTGCAGCTAGAGGCACTGAGGTGCATCCACGTGTCGGTGACTTTCGTGGAATGCATGTTTTTGGACACAGTCACCCCAGAACTTATGGAAGTGCAGACAGAGAGGTGACCATCAGTCAGAACAAAGGTGACAGGCAGGTAGTCATGAAATCCACGTGATGACATTGCTCGAAAATCTTTCTTATGTTTTGGAAAATGGTGAGAGTGGCTGCACTCCTTTGGGGATTGCAGCCACGCTCATGGCACTTTGAGTGGCCCAGATGCTCAGTGTGGGCGTCGTGGGCTGAAAACAGATGGAACATCTATAGTGGTGGGAGAATCGATAGATAGGGGGACGGACAGCCGTTTCTGCAGCCGTGGACTTGACTATAGGGTAGTTTGGTGCCTCCTTCATTCCAGGGTCAAGGATATCACTGAACAGGTGTTTGACATTCTAAAGACGGAGAGCGAGCTGATAGAGTTTGTGGTACAAATTGGTACAATCGACATCCATACAAAAGTGGGATGAGGTACTTCAAGCAGAATTTTTTTTTGGGGGGGAGTTAGGAAATAGATTTAAAAAGAGGACCACATGCTAGTTATTATTGTAATAAAAAGTTAGTCCAGCTGAACGGGAAGGTGGAGAGATGGTGCAGGAGGGAGGACTTGAGATTTAAGGGACATTAGAGCCATTTCTAAGGGTGGTAGGACTTGTAAAAGGAGGATGGGTTCCACCTGAAAAGGAATGGGGAACAAAATCATTGTGGTTTTCTAGTGCTGCTGGGCAGGGTTGAAACGAACTTGGAAGAAGGATGTGGTCTTGAGAGGAAGTTCAGCAGGGATAGATGGAGAGCCACACTTAGAAGGGAGAGCATGAGTGTTTAGAAGACATTTAAATTAGAGGCACATGTTAGTTTGGAAAGGCTGGATGTTTTAATTTAATGCAATCAGCCTGAAAATTAAGGTAGATGAGATAATGGCATAAAATAACACATGGAAGAGTGATGGCATTACAGTAACAGAGACATGTTTGAGAAAGGGGCAGGATTGGCAGCTCAATATTGCAGGATACAGAGTATTCAGTCGAGACAGGGAAGGAGGTTAAAAAGGAGGAGCATTGCAAAATTGATCAAGAAGTCAATAACGGCAGTGAGGAAGGATGACATCCTAGGGTCTCCTAAATTAAGCCATATGGGTTGAGCTCAAAAATAAAAAAAAACTAACAATCATATTGTTGGGAATATTATAGCAACCCCCAAACATAATGGAGCAGATATGGTGGCATTTTTCACGGAAGGGTAAATTTAGCGGGGTAGTAGCAGTGACCGAATGCAGCATCCCCAACATTATCTTGGTTAGTCATTGTGTGATATGTATAGAGGCAGTTCAATTCTTAAAATGCATCCAGGGGAGCTTTTTAAACCACTATGTAGAAGCTCCTACAAGAGAGGGAACGGGCCCTAACTTATTTTGAGGAAACAAAGCTCGCCAAAAGGTACATGAATCAATGGGCCAGCATGTTGCAGATGGTGACTATAACTCCATTAGATTCAACGTTGTTATGTTAAGAAAAATAATAGGCCAGAAATCAGAACTAATAGTTCGGTGAACGTCGCTTTTCATAAGAACATATATGATTAGGCCAGAGTGGTCTGGGCGCAGTTACTTTTAGTTAATCTGTGTCGGAACAGAGGGACTCATTCGGAAAGGAAATAGGTAGAGTACAGGGAATCATATTCCAGTAAAGACAAATGGGCGGATCAACATATCTTTGGAACCCTGGTTGTCGAATGATCTACAGAGTTGGATGAAGAGAAAAAGAGAGGCTTATAGCATGTACAGAGGCATCAAAGCAGCGGGAGCCATGGAGGAATGTAGAATGTGTACGGGGGACCAATAAAAGGAAATGAGGAGAGCGAAAACGGGCATGAAAAATATTGACAGGTAACATAAAGGTAAAGAGTTACTTATATTACAAGTACATTAAGAGTCAGAAACTAGCTAGGAGAAGGGTAGGGCCCATTAATGACCATAATGTTAATTTGTCTGTGGAGCCAGAAGACATAGGTCGGGTTGTAAATGGACATTTTGTCCCCGTGTTCACAAGTGAGAGATGCGACGTGGGATTGGAAATCAGCAGATGGACTGTAACATAGCTGAACAAAATACCATAGAAAGGAGAATGTCCTAAGTGGCTTGGCAGGCTGAAAAGTAGAAAAATCTCGTGGCCTGGATGAAATGTATAACAGACTTTTGGGTGAGCCAAGGGCGGAGATAGCAGGGCGTCAGGCAATAATTTTCAATACCTCTCTTGCCACAGAAGAAGAGGCAGAGCACTGGAGGACAGCTAATGTGGTCCCGTTATTCAAAGGCGGAAGGGGATAGCCAGGGATGTAGAGGCCAGTCAGTCTAATATCAGAATTGTTAGGAATTCTGAGGGACAGAATTGATCTGCACTTGAAGACGCAGGGCATAATCAGACAGTCAGCATGGTTTTGTTAGGGGGAAGTCATTTCTGAACAATTTGTTTGAATTTTTCGAAGAGGTGCCCAGGTGTGTTAATGATGGCAATTACAATACATTTGGCGTGGTCTACTTAGACTTCAGCAAAGCTTTTGAAAAGGCTCTGCATGAGAGACTGATAACAAATGTAAGAGCCAATGGGATCCAAGGCAATTTTGTAAATTGGATACAGAATTAGTTGAGTGGCAGGAAGTGGAAGTTGATGGTGGAGGGTTTTTTTTTGTGACTGGACATCTGTGTACAATGGGGTTCTGCAGGTTTCCGTGTTGTCTCCCTTGCTGTTTGTTGAAAATATATAATGATTTAGACCTGAATGTATGAGGGTTAACAATTACGTTCGCTGATGACAAGAAAATTGGTGGGGTAGTAAATAATGAGTAGGATAGCCTCAGGTAACAGGAGGATATAGACCGGCTGGTCAGTTGGGTTGATCAGTTCTAAATGGAATTTAACCTGGAGAATTGTGAGGTGACATATTTCAGCATGACAAACAAGGCACGCGGCTACAAATTGGATGGTAGGAGCCTGGGAATTACAGATGATCAGTGGAATATTGGCATATATATCCTCCATTCCCTTAAGGACGCGGGGGATGTAGCTTAGCTGGCTAAGAAGGCATATGGGATTTTTGCCTTTAATGCCATTGCAGAGGATATAAAAGGAGGGATGTTATGCTAAAACAATATAAATTGCTGATGAGGCCACAGCTCGAAGATTGCTGAGGCGATTTACAGGATATTGCCTCGGCTGGAGCGCTTTAATTAACAGGAGACATTGGATGGACTGCCATTATTTTTCTTGGAGCAGCGGAGGTTCAGGTGGGTCATGATTGAGCTTTACAAAATTATGAGGGACATTGATGGGGTAGACTAAAAGAAACTTTTCCCTTGTTGGACGGAACAAGCTCGAGTAGGGATTAATTTAAGATCAGGGAGAAAAGGTTTAGAAGGGCTATGAGGAAATTATTTCATCCAGAATATGGTAGGATTCAGGGATTCACTACGTGAAAGGAGGGTACAGGCCGAGACCCTGATAAAATTTAAGAAACATGTTGAAATGCACTTGTAATGTCATGGCATATTAGGCCATGGGCCTAGTGCTGGAAAATGGGATTAGAATAGTTAGGCATTTGTTTGATGGGGACAGACCCGATGGGCCAAATTGTCTTTCTTTGCATTATGGAACTTTATGACTCTATGGCAAACTACGAGATTCTCGATGGATGGCCGATAGGTTCTGGCCTGGATGCCCATATCTAACAAACGAACAAAAATAAACTTCCCCTTCCATTCATTCAACCACTCACCCTTTCACTCACCCATGCAATATCAATTCACTCTCACATTCATTCACCCAGTTACCCTTTCACCCATTCTCTTACCCACAACCATCCAATCATCCGCTCACACATTCGTTCAGCAAATCAATCATTTAGCCGCCCATTCACTTTCCATTAATAATTATCTAAAACAACTGAAAGCATAAAAAAACTAACCTGAATATTTAAGGCACTGTCGTAAAACATGGGCTCTGCACACCCGAAAATCCTGTGATCGTTGAAAATAATTTGGCTGGGTTGACCTGATACATTTCTTTTTCCTTCTGGATATTAAAATACAGCTGCAAATATGTAGTTCTTTCAGTTCAGGAACCCTTTGCGGACAGTCATAATGCGCCCAGGATTGCTAGTGTTGGGAAGTTCTTGGTCATATTATTTCATGTGCTGTGGGGAGTAAGCAGGGTATAATAAATAAACCATGTTTTTCTCAAAGGCTACAGCATTTTCTTCGGATAATGTGGGAAAGCAAACTATTTTTTTCGCAGATTCGGGGTAGCTTAAGTGCTGATTGTGGTTGGTAATGTTATTTTCTCTTCAGAATTTGCTGTTTTAACATGCATTGTCTTAAACACGGTATTCTGCTCCATTGTATAATTGTAGAATAACATGTGGATGATTTTCAGTTTTGTAAATCTTGTGATCAAATAACGTTTTATCTTTCCTTGGCAATAGGAGTGTAGCTGATTTGTTCTCTCTAATAATATCTGAAAATTCCGCTGAAAATGTTAAACCTGAAAACGTAACGATAGGATTAAATTTCAGTGAAAAAAATAACATTCTTCAGTGCTGCTGCGAAAATTACTGTCTAACGTAAAAAAAAAATGTGCTCAAAGAAACAGATGGTAAGACAGATGATTCTTAATGGACATTGCAAAATCCATCTGACTATAAAGCATTGCGAACGGCTGTATACGAATTAAATAGTTATGCTTCCAGGCAGAAACTAAGGAACATGACACAATTACCGATATTAGTGGCACTCTAATCAGATGTCGAAACAAAGGAAACCATATTTTAAAGAAAATGGGTCTGCCACACCATTGATGATAACGTGGAGATGCGAGCAATGTTCCATGTTATTCAATGTAAATTGAAACATCAGCGTGATGAAGCTATTGTTCATTGTGCTATTGAGCTTCACCTCACACTGAATTTCCCCACTGAATTACATTCTACTCTGCAGTTATCATGAGTGCTTCTTCCAAGCGATGTTCAATTCGGAGGGAGAGTTATTATTTAGCCGAAGACTCAAAGTGCTTTTAATCAAAGACTAAAACAAACTGCTCCTGCAGAAAGCAGAAACAGGCACGACTGGGTGAATGGCATCCATCTAAGCTGTAAGTATTATGTCACTCACTGGACACTTTGTCAGTATTTACTTAAATGCCAGAAAACAATGTTGTGGAAATAAAGTCATGCTCCATTACCTCAACATATCACATTGCCACCAAGTCTGGTTGGCCTGTCAGAACCATGAGTAGCACATATCCAGAAATGGTCAAAGAGCATTCTTCAAAATGTTATTTTTTTCAGTGAGAATGATTATCGGACTGGTGTTTATTAATTGCTTTGGAAATCTCCATTAGCACTTTTCTGGCATAAGTCCCCAGCTGTTAGTGAAGAGGTATGTTCATGGTGATTAGCATGGTGGGTTTCCTTACTGGTGCTTTTTGCCATATGCCAATTGGGTTTTCATTTTTGTGTGCCACCATTTTGATTTCTGAATTGCTTATGAGATCTTAACATTCAAACACGTTGCTTTGAGTCTGCAATCACATTTGTGATAGACGTGTGGTGGAGAGCAGTATTAATTCAATTAAGGACATTCATTCCCAGATGATTAATATATTTAATTTATTACTACTGTTTTTTTTTGTGACAACTGATCACAGGTGTATTTTCCTGTTCCAACTCATAATGTGCAAACAATATTTCCGAACTTTTGATTTATATGGTTGTGGCATTACCGTTACACTGCTGTTGTCATTGGCTTGATTATGATATTTCATACATAAGACAATATCAAGTTTCCTATAAAATGTCAAAATATTTGACATTCAAACAAATATTTAAGTGTTGGCAGAACACCTCAGTGGGTGCTTTTTTTTAGCATTTAGCTCACCCGATTTCGTTCAGGTTACCTTATCTCTGCATTAGCTGTTGCCAGGCTGGGACAGCTTTGTCAATTAGTAGATTAGCTTGGTCGCCATTCCGTTTGTCGTTACTCTGATCCAATTCCGATAATGAGCCGTTTTCACTGAGAGAGGAAACTAGCATTTCAACACAATCAACTGTTAAATTGTTAGATTTTAACCTGCGGTGATAGGAAAATAAACGTAAATCATATTAACGTTACTATATAAAATAAATAGGAGCAGCTACAAAATTCCAAAATAGTAAGAGGCGGGGGAGTGCAGCATATTTTGTTTTACACAGTTAAATTGGTCTAAACTACATCCATCGTAATGAATATCTAAAAGAGAACGGCATGCCCATCATTAGTTTGGTGGTTGATATTCCTGTAAATAGCAAATTGCATAATTTTATTCCTCGATAATTATAACACAAATACTCACGCCAATCTTTGTATTTTGCAAACTTTTTTTTTTCAGAGCTGCAGAAATCCATTTCAAACCCAAATCTCCCAATGTATTATAATTGAGTCTAAACAATAATAATCAAAATCAATAATCAACAAGGTGCATTTTATTAAACAAATACAATTAAAATAACAATTTGCAATGCGTTGAACTTTAGCAAATATGTCTTGAACAATAGACATTTCATTCAATTTAAAACAAGTTATTTATTTTTAGTGACTTGGATGCAGAATCACCAGTGACGGTTGCTGGATAACCAGCACCGCTGCAGTTCGAATTTCCGTGTTCAATATGCAGCACACATTATCAAATGATCACGTCCACTTTGAATAGGAACAGAACATGTGATGCTCAATCATGAATTCCTTCGTCCCGGGCCTTCAACCTTAACTCAAAACGCCAGTATCATCGGGAAGCACGATGTGCCGTACCTTTGAGTAGGGAGGCTGTTGTATATTTTTTTTTCATGAGATGTGACGGTCTGTTGCATAATGAATATTTGTTGCCCTTATGTCTGCCTAATTTACAATGAATAGTTGGTAATGAGGCATTCCACTGAAAAAAAAAATCCACAAACTGCTAAGGAACTGGGGCGTCCAGGATTTCTGGCCCAGCAGTAGTGAAGAAACTACATTTAGTTCTAACCTAGGAAACTGATTGCCTTGGAGCAGAATTTGCAGTTTATGGTTCCCAAGGGGACCGTTTCTTTTGCACGTCTTAATGGAAGAATTCATTTGTCAAGGCGGTGCTTTTGAAAGATGGATAGCGAGATGTGGCATTGCAAATTTTGATTGTACACAGTTACCAATCTGCCTATGCCGTGCATGTACAGAATGTTCCTTATAAAGCTTCAAAATTGTACTTTATATTGTCATGCAGTCTTTGGAAAGTCACAAATTGAGTCACACTCTACAAAACTGCCAGCATGTGAAGTGTTATGGTATCCCTATTTTTATATGGCTCGCCAAATTCTGTTTATGGTAAATTGTGCTATCAGGTGATGATTAAATGGAATTCATTTTTGGAAAACCGTTCAACATTGAAATAAAAGCATTAATTCAACCTCTGCTTAGAGGAAATTATTGTTTGTAATTTCAGTAACGGGTAAGTTACTTGCCACGAATGAGTCCAAGTTTGAATGTTCTCCAGGCGTAGCTCCGCATGAATAGCTGTTGGCTCATTATCTAAGAGGAAGCGAATGTACTGAACACTGCGCAACCATGGGATGACAACCAGGATTCCACCTCTATGCCTTAGAAATGCAGTGTAAGGATCTCCTTCAGCAAACAACTGTCGCTGGCATAAATGGCCTGCTAGATGTATAATTTTGTTTTACGCATGCACCCAATGTTGGAAATATTTCCCCTTGGTTGCCATGGTCTTGAGAGGGATTTGTTTTTTTATCTATTTATGCAAGCACCGGAATGATGCCAAAATGCACTACATTCAGATAATGAAATAACAACATCTGAACTGAACTATGTTTTTAATTTAAAAATATTTTAGACTGTTCATCCACTACCCGAACAGTCACTTGGATGATTTGTTTTAACATTTCCTTTTCCGCCACAGAATTTATGACAGAACGGACGACTGAAATTTTTCAAGATAGGCGATGCTTTTAATTTAGTTTTTGCTATTGTCATTCCAAACTCTAGGAAAATATTTTTGGCTTATGTGGCTTGTTAACAATTTCGGGAATTACCTGAGTATTTTATATTTGGGTAGCAAGAGTTGCAGCTGACGGAGGCCTTCTTTGTGTGTACCACAAGAAGCGAGGTTAAGCTCGTCAATTCGTTCCAAGTACGTCAGTATGGTTGACAGAACCACACAGTCAGAATATTTCAGAGGACACTGTGTCAACTTTATTACCTTAATCTGAGTTAGTACATCTTTCGTCAGTGTTGGGTCGCAGAATTCACAGAAAGTGAAAGCTTCAAATAATCGGAAGTGTCTTTGAAGTCGCCCTATTAAAAAAAAAGTCAACTGAGTGCCACTTGAAAGCGATTTCGCCTTTGGAAACTATAGTAAGCGAAATGGACACTAATTGTGACGTTATACAGAGCAAGTGCCTACAAATGTCAGTGTGTCTAGCATTCTAGAAACCAGCAATGAACCTGAAGGCAACTGGATTTGAATCCCATCATTGCAGATGATGGAACCTTAACTGAGCCAAAACATAAGCTCATGTCGTAATTAGGAGACCGAAACCATTATCATAAAAGCCCCTTCTGCCTCCTAATCTGTCGGAAGGAGGCATGGCCTGGAGTCCACATGATCCGCATAGGAGAAATAAGGTTGACTTATAAATGCCCTTAAGTAACTAGGGGAATTAAGTAGGTCAATAAAATAAACCCGGAGAGACGCCCATGAACGAATAAAAGAAAGCCTTTTTACTCCAAAACAATTGCTCTAAAGTGCAGCATTCAAGTTGCTTTCTGAATTACTGGCTGATGATAACATGTGCTATGACGTTCAGGTTCTCCTGTACGCAGCATTCTGCATATTTTCTCCATTTAAATAATATCTTACATTTGTATTACTTCTCCGAAGGTGAACAAACTAATTATGTACAAGTTGTGCTTCACTGGTCATTTTCTCACGGGACATTTCGCTACCTATACCGCTTATGAAATGTCCTTCTTTCTCGCAATATGTTTTGCAACCGTTCTAGCCGTGAATGTCTCTAACAAATCAGTATTCACCGCCCTATAAATCAGTAATTACGTACCACAGCGAGAAAGTCCTAAAACGTATGATCAGGCTGCCTTTAATTTTATCATCAATCATGTTTTATTCATGGAGGTTTCTGCCATCAATTATGCTCCTGAAATCTGTCTCCATTGTTCAGCCCAGCCAACTCGTGAATATTCTTGAACAAGTATTTGACGTTTCATCTTATCCTTTCCTACGTTCAGAAAATCGTCCTCCGTTTAACAATCTGTGTATGTTCTTTTTTTTTTCTTTTAAATTCACTATTGTTAGCATCCTTGTGTTTCAAAAGGCGCAATTTCCTTGTTTGACGTGTTAACGGTTTCAAAGTGTGTTGGGATCAAGCATTGTGGAAAATTAAAGTAAACGGGATAATATGTTATGCTCCCTGTGATTCTGCTTAAAGCAGACTAAATAATTTACATGGAGAAACAGTGAATACAAATGATTCCAATTGTATAATCAACTTTATAAAATAGCAGGATGAACATATGCGTCCGCGGGACGTCACTGGTATTAGCTGTATGAGGTATGCATGGTGTTTGCGGTGCAACACAATCCTTTTGATACATTTTCATATTTTTTTTAAGTTTGTCTGCGGCTGTATCATGAAATAAGGGCAACAAGTGCAATCCCAAAACAATTGTTAATGTCCAATTTACCAAACAGAGCTGATGTTATTGCTGTGAAACCCAAAACCCGAATGAAGTCTGTCTTGCCAATCATAAACCTTGTGTGTCCATTGTGAAAACAAGGGGAGAGGGTTACTGGCCTCAAAGGCATATAAATTCGATAATACCATTAGAATTTATAAACAGAGAATTGTTTTAAAAAAAATAATGAACAAATACTTGCGCAGGATGAAGCTTGCAGAGTTAAATCAGTCTTAGAGAACAACCACGAAAATGCATGTTTCGTCAAAAGTAAGCAGTTAAGCAACCGTTTTTGGCAGCAAACCCTTGTCGATTTTAACAAGAAGGATCCAACAAGTCACACAACTCAAGGAACCAGTTCCACTTAATAAAAGTACATGTGAGTACTTCACAGACACATTCTCTGATGTGTAATTCCAAATGACGTTCAGAAATGCACTGTTTCCTAGAACACAAACAAATTGGCCCAACAATATGTGGCAGCGTCCTTTGCAAAACTTTAGCAGTTTCTCAGCAACTCACATAATTGATCTTCAGGTCTTTCCTCCTCAGCCACTCAACTCGATTAAATATTTCATTTGTTCTAATGTATTTATCTCCTTCTATCTCAGATTCCACTTGGCACAAAACCTCTGTGAACTCAAATGCTCCAGATATAAACATATTTCATGTTTTTTATCGACTTTCGGGTCAATAACTTTCAATATACCTTTCCCTGTTTACTCCTGAAAGGCCTGTGAGGTACAAAATCAATTGCACTTTTGAACTCCATTTTGAAATTCAAAACCTGAAAAATCTTTTTTCATCAGAATGAAAATTGCCTACCTATCCTATGAATTTGCAGCTCCATCTCACAATAACATCGCATTACAAATGCATAAACCTAAGACGTTTAATCTTTTTAGTTCTTAGGCCGCATAGACAACCTGTCTCTTGTTCATTAGTAAACCGCCCCCTATTCAATTTATCCTGATCACACAAACACAAACATGCATACAGTTTTCATTAACTACAAAGAAATCATTATCACAAACATATTGAAATGGACATCTCTCATCAAATCATAGAGACAGATAGATCAGTAGAGTTAACTTTTTGCTCAAGGGTCGGTATGCTAAAGACGGTTTTCTGTCGAAGGAACATTGACCTCAGCACTCGAAGAAGAAGGAATGGTTTGACTGACAGGTTAAGAAGTTGGCCAGGATGGAACAACGTCCCAGGAGAAAGTGTAAACATAGAGAAGCAACAAAAAATGTGTTTTATAATTTTTATTACTGGATAATGTATTGGGGGAGCATTCGATGTATGGTAAATAACATAACGACGCCGAAACAGTAACTACCCCTGAGATCGCTGTACTGAGCGTAAAAAACTAAAATAAACAGTAATCTGCAGTGAATAGTTAGAATTGCATATTAGTAGCATAAAAAAGATAAGGAAAGGCATTCTTGAAGGAAGTGTTTTGAAAATGATTTGAAAAGTTACTTAATAATCCATGAAGATTCAGTCGGTAGAACAGAGGGAGTGTGGACAATAATATTGGTGAATGAATAAAACGGAAACATTGGTAAGCTAAACCGAGGAATGGCTTTAAAAGATACAATACCTTAAATGTAGCATTTTCGGGTATGAAGTATTATAAAAATGAGGCAGAAGAAGAAAGTTGTTTCAGCTGAATTTAGTAAGGGTAACATATTGAAAGTGGGAGAAAGTGCCGCAGCCATCAAGAGTACAAGCTGGCTACAGATAAAATGTTACATGTTGTCAATCACTCTGCTGATCGGATGCTGTGGAAGTAAATGCATTGAAGTGCGGGTTTCAGAAAAATGAGTGCAGCAATAATCATGATAAATTTCAAACGCCCGACCTTAAGTTGTTTTAATAGGTCCTTAAATGCGCTAAGAAATTGCAATAGTATTTGCGCGTATTAGGAGGTGAAGGAAAACGAGACAAAACAAATTTTCCGACGGTTAAACGAATCACCATTTATTTCTTTCCATGGCAGTCAATAGAATTGACGTCAGGCGTTGCGAGTGACAAGCGGCCTACCAGATATCTTTTTTTCTTTGTTACCTCACTGCCTGAGAAGTACTCAAGATTCCGAATTGGTAGCGTTAATTATTCTGTGGAACTGTATGGTATTTACATTAACATATATGCATAGTGGTTGTTTTTAAAGTACTTCAAACACGTATTCTGTTAGCTAGTTCCATTTTTTTTTGAGCAGAACTAAATGCTGGATGTGGATTACAGCGGTCAGCAAAATCAATCTGCCCGTTTATCATCCCTACACATGATCAATTTCAAAAATCCTGTTTAGCTTCTAAAAGAATCAAACTGGCCCTCAGCGTAAAAGTAATCCAGAAAACTGGTTAGCAGGTTTTCGAGAGAATTTGACAGCGTTCGGCAGGAGCTACACCATGACATTGTTGAATGGCAGAACTTTCTGGAGGAAGTAAACAACGTATTTTATGTCCACTTTTGGCCTGTTGCCATGTTCCAGTGAAGCTCAATGCAAACTGGAGGATCAGCACGTCATCTTCCGACTCGGCACTTGACAGCTTTCCCTAATGCCCCCATTAGCACATTTCCTAGCTAATATCACCATTGTAAACTCCTTCTGTCCTTTTGCCTATGGCATCTTTTGGCAATATCCACCTATCACTTGCCCGGTATTCAGCTCTACCTGTCCCAAACCCCCACAAAAACAGCTTTTTTTCACTCTCTTTTCTCTTTTTCCTGAGTTCTGCTGACAGGTCATTTCGACTCGAAATGTTAACTGTATCTCTCAGCGCAGATGCTTTGAAAGCTGCTGCGTTTTTCCGGATATTTCTGATTTTGCTCTAGATTACAAGCACCCGCAGTATTTTTGCTTTTCAATTGCTTTCCTCTTCGTTTTCGCGCGTTACTATTTGCAAAATAGGTTAAAATGTGAAAGTACACTTTCATCTGTGTTGTTGGATGCGCACTATCTGAAAGTATTCAAGGTGTGTGCAATAATTCAATGCCTTAATATCCAAAGTCATACAGATAAACAGATGATCCGCCTCATTCCCTCCCTCTTGCAAACAAATAGAAATCATTAATCCTTACGTTACAATATTGAGTCCAACCAGGTTATATATTAAATTGTCAGGGTAGAAGACAAATTCCACTAACTTCAATCTGTTCGGTATTTCGCCACAGAGAAGGAATTTGAAAGTACAATGATTGTATAAGTGACCCCAAAAAATATTTTGTTTTATTTTCATTCGTTTGTTGTGGGCTAGACCAGCACTTATTATTTATCCTGAATAACCTTTAATAAGGTAGTAGTAAGTTGTCTTCTTGAACCGCCGCAGCCCATGTGAAATACGTACAATAGATCTATTTTCAGGGAAGGATTTTAGAATTTTGACCTCGTGACAGTGACGGAAGAGCGATATTATTTACAATTTTGGATGTTGCCTGGCTTGGAGAGAAACGAGTATGTGGTAGTCTCCACATGTATTTGCTTCATTTGTCCTCCCACATGGGTTTGGAAGGAATTGCCTGAAAGGATCTGCTGTTGCAATGTCTCCTGCAAATGGTTTGCAATGTTGTTGCTGTGCTTCGGCGGTGAAGAGAGTGAATGTTTGTTGATAGGGTGCCATAAGGCAGGATCCCTTTTCTTCGGTGTTTTCAAGATGCTTGAATGTTGTTGCGGTTGCACTCATACAGGAAAGAGGATATTCTATTAAACGCCTGCCTCATACCTTATAGTTGGGGGAAAGGCTTTGACGAGTTATGAGGTAATTTAATTATCCAGGATTCCTATCATCTGACCTGTTTTTGCAGCAAGAATATTCTTATGGCTAGTCCAGTTCAGTTTGTGGTCAATGCTAACCACAATGATGATTATGGTGGGGGATTGAGCAATGTTAATGTCATTGAATGTCAAGTGCAATAGTCAGATGATCCTTGACTTGAGATGGTCATTGCCCGAAACATGTCAGAAGTGTCTCTTCCGCATTTAGTGATTCTGTGATTTTGCTTGTGCTCCCACTGCTAATTGCCAATGGTAAGCCAAAGCCTGGATACTAACGAGGCCATTCACCATTTGGACATGGATTTCTTCATTACGTGGGGCATTACGAATTGTGTTGAACGTTGTGCAATAATCAGTGCACATCCGTACTGCCGAATTTATGAACGAAGGAAGAAAATTGAAGGAACAACTGATGTCCTTAATGTGAAATGATTAACCTCCAAAAACCTCGGCCATCTACTTTTGTGCTATGTATGACTCCAACCAGCTGATTGTCCCCCAACCCACCAATTTTCATTTACCTCTGTTTCGCTAGGTCCCCTTGATGCAATGCAGGGTCAACTTCTGCCTTAATGCCAGGGGCAGTCACTGCCCCCTCATCTCTGGCATTCAGCTATTTTGTCCACGTTTGAATGAAGGCGGTAATGAGCTAAGTTAATTTGGGGGATTCCAAACTGAGTATCAGTGAGCAATTTACTGTTTAGAAAATACCTCTTTATAGCACTGCTGATTACCCATTCCATTACTTCACTGATAACCGAGAGTGGGCTGATGGAGCGGTATTTGGCTGCATTGGATTTGCAGACTTTTTGTGTGCACGGAATAGCTGGGCACCTTTCCTGCCCAATACTCGTCTCTGCTAAATTGCATTGTAATCATTGAGCAACTGAACTGCAACACCCAATAATGTCATGTTAATACATGGAAGACTTTGATTTCTTTAAGTTTTTTATCCAGATCATATTGTGCCCATTTATATTTCAACGCATGTCCAAATGATAATTTTTCACAAATTAATCGGGTTTTGGTAATATTATATGTACAGACCTGAGAAAGACAATATTTGACATGACATTTGACATAGAGCGGTATGTATTAACAATTTTATCAAATATACCCTGAGTCTGTTTCACCATTCCAAGGTCGTCAGCGGAACTGATTGCTGGGTGCTTGTTAAAGCGGTTGGGGAAAAAAAAAACAATTCATCTGTTTTGTGTCCACACGCATGGCCTGTTTCAATATTTTTGATTGTGTCAACTAAACCTTTTCCACCATAAAAATTGGATACTATGAACAAGATTTGGACCCTTGGGGCCAAGGGAATGACAAGGTTGGAGTTGCTGCAGGTTAGGGGTGTGGTGTCTGGATTTCAATTTTGGGGCATTGGCAATTTAACAGCCCAGTCTCTGAGCGGACACCATGTCAGCATGTTATTACACAGCTGAAAGAGCTGCAAACTCATTAAATCTATGCTAGCATTCAGGGAAAGCAATTGATTTATCGTCAAGTCTAAGTACAAGGCCTGACAATTTGGGTTGTCAAGGAATATCAAATGCTCGATCAGCTTTGGACACACGAGTGAATGATTGCTCGAGAACAGGAATAGTAGGCTTGTGCACCAGAGCATGGAGCCTGGATAACTGTGGGAACGTCGATTGATTTTAGCTGCTTTACCACAAGTAATGAGAAATTTCATGCGTTCAGCCAAGCATGTGCCCGACATATATCATCTTTTGGGTTTGACATTGGCTGTGCGAGATATTAGCAATGCTGTGGCTGAAATGCCAATCATTCACTGCAAAAGGATCCAGCAGCAGCATATATTGCCTTAGACATAGCATTCACACTGGGATAGGCCTCAGTTTATCACATCTAAAGTATGCAATTCCTCCTCCGAGAGTTTGAATGTCAAAGGTATTCCTGTGCCATCGCCTTGGTGAGTCTGCTGGCCACCAGCAAGTTCCATCAGCAGGTATTTGCCCTGTGCACATGAGTAGCCAGTTATATACATTCACATGGCAAAACGGAGGGCAAGTAATCGGTGGAATCACACAGCTGTCAAACAAAGTTTTCAACCATTGGCTTATTACTGGTAACATCGCTGGACCTGTAATTCAGAGCCCAGGAAATTGTTCTGCAGCAAGTTTTCAAATCGCTAAACGGCAGGTGATGGAATTTACATTTAGTCAAATAAATCTGTAATTGACGGCTGCTCTTAGTAAGGGTGGCCATGAAAGATATTCTAAAATCATGCTCCTTTTTTCCTGTACGTTATGGAAGCAAATCGGCCTTCCTTATCTGGCTGGCCAACATGTGACTCACCATCCACAGCAAAAATATTGTCTATTAACTGCCCTCTGAAATGCCGCATCAAGCCATTCAGTGCAAGGTCAATTTGGAATTGACCAAAAGCATTGGCTTTGCCAGAGATGCACGATGTGGGAAGAGAAAATCAAACAAATGAAACACAAAAAATATTTTTGGTTAGGCTCATTGCTCATAGTGAAATGGGGCTGCAGCGCTGAGACAGTGTGTGGTAGAATATATGGCCAAATGATATCCTCTTGAGAAGATGAAGCATATTGCCCATGTTGCCAGGAGCTCCAATCTTGGTGTAGAATGAATGATGTGAAGGAATTTGCGTTTTCCTCCAATACATCGTCTTTAACACTATGCTGATAGACAAGAACAGGCATTTCTAAATGCTGCAGCACGCCAAACATGTGTGAGGAGGAGGGGTATTCCAGTCATGAGCCTGCATTCTCGACCACATCATTTAAAAACATGATGCTGTATGCTCTCTAGGAGATCTGGAATCAACCTGATGAGCGTAGCACAGGCACTTAGACGAGTGTGCGAGGTTAGAATGGTGCTGACCCTCAGGCTAATGACATATATCTGGAGCCATAAGGAGGATGGCATATCTACTGAGGAATGCAGCTGAGGGTGGAATACTGCATGATATGAGGAAACATGTAGCAGAGTTTATCGCAGCTATGCAATTTGGCTAGCACGATGAAATTGCGTTTCTAAGTCATGAGGTCCGACCTGTCTCCAGCTTGGTTCACCTCTATGAATGAAAATGCTCAGCTTCACGGTGTCTGCAAACTGGGCTGAGAATGGACTGCCCTAGCTAAAAGCGGTCATATACCTGGGATACAGCAAAACACTCCGATTTCCGTGAACTCTTTGGTAAGAAACAGAAAACTCATTTGAATTTGAGTTTGGTTTCCTCCTTTACAGCTTCAATGTACATGAAGCTGGAAGGGAGCTTATGGTCCACTACATATAAGATACCTTTCTGATTATCAGTCTCTGACATAAGAACGTGTGTCTTCCATCACATTGTCTTCCAAGCCAAAATACGAAGCCCTTCCCACAGAGCCCAACACGAAATGCCCGAGAACACTTCGACTTAACAAAATTTTGGAAACGTTTCTGACAAAGTACCTGTGTTCTTTATCTCTGGCAATATAGCTTTAATCTTGGGTTTGTTTTTCTGCAGTTGAAACAAATTCGTCTACATTACTCTTTCTCCAAGAGCTTTCTTTTCCTGCAGAATATGACTTTGGCAGCTTTTTTCTCTGATTGAATTTCAGCTACACTTGATAGAAAGAAAAATGCAATGGACAATATATCTATTTGCATATGACGTGGCAAGTGACATGTGGCAGGCGGAACAAATCCACAAGGGAAACTCGCCCACGCTTTTACAACGGTTTTACAATTTGTATATCTTGCCAAAAGGCTTGCGCACTGAATTGAAAAGCATTGAGTCTCCTAACAGCTTTCAATATTTTAAAATTAATTTAAAACATGTATTAATAAAATGAAGAATAACAATTAAAATGCAAAAGATTAGAGTTATGTGGCTATTTAGTCTGAATCATTTTTTTTTTCTAAGCAGGCTACCAACCACACAGCCCTTTTAAGGCTACAGTCAATAGATTTCCAATATAAAATTGCAAATCCAGGAAGATTACCGCACCTCCCACTGGACAGTGTAATTCTAAGTGGTTGAAATACGTCTTTAATTACTGGGCACAAATGACTTCTCCTTTAGTAGTTGGAGGCTTTTACCCAAGGGCTGTTTCTCATGGCGTAGGTTTCGACCCCACATGGTCACACCCCTGTAGATTCTAACATTCATCATTATGTAAATTTTTCTCTCCCTTTAATCTGTAAATTACATTGTTTCACATGTCTTTTGACAGTTAAATTACCGTAATATATTTATTAAAAAACAAGATATCTATCTGGGATCTTTGGTTTTGAGAAAATAAAAAAAAATAATAATCTTGTTCTTTGTATCCTGTTAGTTGTAAACACCATTCCATCCTTTTGAATAAAAAAAAACACTTGCAGATTCCATTCACACCCTGCATGCTGCACTCATCCGTTTTTACTGATTGGCATTACAAACGCCTTTTACACCTAACTTATTTTGAAAACTCCAACTTGTAGTCCAACTGGCTCTAATTCAATTAAACAGAGTAACAGAGGCAGAACTATCCACACAATATCCATAAGGCTAAGGTAATGTTATAAAAAATGATATGCCTTATAATGTATTGCAGCCATAATTAATTTTCTCATTGTGAAAAATCGTTTAGGAAACGCTCTTTATCATTCTAATACCCTCTATCAGAATGAACTATGTCACAACTCAGAGTCTGTAAATAAGGAAAATGCTCAATGTCGCCAACGCTGAGAGCAAAATCGACAGGCATGGGAATAAATTAAAATAAACAAGATGAAACTCATTATATATTGTTTTCTACATTTAATAGTGCAATAGGAATAAATTCATCACCGTGGAACGTCTGGCACATACCCACAGGAGCATATTTTTGGTGCAGGGAAGAAAATATTCTTATCGAAATACTAGGTTTGCAGCAATAACTTAAAAACAATGGAGGAACTGATAGAAAGCTAGGGAAGTGCAGGCAATGATGACTAGATTTTTCTTATGCGCTGAATGTGTGTTTAATTCATTGCCTCTTCCCCTCCAGGAATTGTTTATTTAAAGCAGTTATTCTCTTCTCTCCTGCAGGATGTTTCTTGCCAAACTTAATTTCTCCTTATTTTAAACCTTCTAGTGCTTGATGAGCAATCCACGGACTCAGTTTCTCAGCCATAATTCATTTGTCAACAATTGAATCAGCGTGCATGCTATTCCACGAAAATTGGAACTAAAATATCAGCCTTCATTTTTACTATCCATGAACATTCAATGATATCTCCTAAGCCTCCAGTCACCTTTAAAGTTACTTGGCAGACAGTCAGACAAGAGGAGTTAATGTTGTTGAGGAGTACAAAGAAAACACATTCTCTTGCGAGAGGTATATGGCAAAAAAAAATGGTTTATAATGCAGTGGTTGCGTTCAGTCAAAGAGGAGGTGTAGTAAAAGAAACAATTTAAAGTTACTGTTCAGGCATGTAACTGCATTTTGGCTTTAAATATGGTTGAGGAGCTGTGGGCGAACAGCCATGAGGGAAGATGGGTTGGCACCCAAAACAAAGACCGGACTCAAAGAGCGGTATTAAATATTCCTGGACATAATATCCTCAGTTAATATCGGCAAGCATTTAAAACAGGTTTTGCTGGAGACAGCTTTGTTTCGGTCCGTGAGTGTTTGTGATAGAGCGCTGATTAGCTGACATGATAGTGTCATAAAAGAAAGAATGCCCCAATTGCATCAATTCTAGCAACGTGGATCGAGCTAAGGATCCATGATTTCACTATCATAATTTTATGACTTTTATTATTTAGAAAACGAACTGGGAAAGTTTCACTTAGACACATTTTTAAGCTAATGCCTGAGAATAGCAAGAATACCAGATATATATGAAATCAAAAAACTGTGGATGCTTGAAATCCAAGACAAAAATAAAAATAAAAATAATAATGAAATTAATAAAAATAAAAATAAATAAATCATGTCTGTTATAATTTGTTCCGTTAATTATTAAAAAAAACAGAAATAAATGATGATAACAGTGTTAAGGGCTGTTAGAGGCGGGAATCCCAACAGAAAATACAGTTGCATCAACATGGAATCAATCCAACTAGAAGGAAGGCATCTCTGCCCTGTTTCTTTGTGATTGAGATGCACCATTTGATCCAAGGGCTAAAGGGGAACGAGCTGTGCATTACATGATAGGATTTTACGTTAACTATGGAAATTAGCAAGGACCAATCCAGAGTAAGGTGAATATATTCATAAAGTGTGAAAAGTAACAGGGATGTGAGAACTGATCTACTCCATGTAAATTTGAATCAAATATTCACAAATAAATCTCTAACGGAACATTGGGGTGCCTTCAAGGAGGGGACATTTCGGCCACTGTCAGTCCCTAATCCGAGCAAACATATTTCTCTCTTAATGCGCGACAAAAAAGGGTGGCGATAATACGCAGCATAGAAAAAAAAAAACAAGATTATCACAGATTTCAGGTAGATAATAGGGAGAGAATGTGAAGAGATGGATAGCTAACATGAATAGCCATCCAAATATGTTGCAAAGGCATAACAAATATGAAAGAAGTGACAAGGAAGGGAATGAGTCCGAGTAAAGACCAGAAAGGGAATTTTTGCTTTTTTTTAGTTTGTCTTAAGGCAATATTTATTACATCATGAAACATCAGTTTGTTGCCACGCATTATCTGTCAGAAGACACAGAGGCACCATTAGACAGGTTGGGCACGCTTACATTTGCTAAGTCAGCAAGATTATATAATATTACTCCAAGGATACAGAGAGAAGTTGGGAGGAAATTGGTGGGACACTATCTCTCAGTTTCCCTCTTTACCCTATGTGAAGCTGTGGTGCAAGCAAAATTGAATATTGAACATAGGACAAATATTTTTAAGTTGATATGTATGAATTAAGCCAGCAAAAACAAGCCGAAAAAAATAACACAGGTGGCGTTGATCTTTTGGAAAATGCTAATAAGCAACAACATTTTAGTTACTTGGGCATCTGAGTGAGAAGATGGTGCTATGGGAATTTCACTGTTTCAGCAATCCACAGCCCAAGTTAATGGTCTGAGACCATGGGTTAAATTAACACCACAGCTGTTGGTGTAATGTCAATTCCATTAATACATCTGCGATTGAAAGCTTAGTCTCTTTGGTGGTAACAGTTAGCCATTAAATGTCGTATAAATCCGTCTAGTTCAATAATATCCTTCAGCAAATCTGCCATCCTTTACTGGTCTGATCAACATTTGCCTTCATCAAACAGCAATCTGGTTGGCTTCAAATTTCCCTCTGAAATGGCTTCGCAAGCCAATCAGTTTAATGGTAATAAGGGAAGAGAAAAAATGCTAGCCTAACTGGTGATGACCACATTAAGTTGTTTTTATTTTCAAGTACAAGCATAACTTTGCAAATTGTTACGCTTTGTTTTATGTGAAGTTGCAAAGAAGTTTGATGAAGTTAATGCAGTGTATGTGGTGTGTATGGATTTTAAATATCATGTGATAACATGCTGCACAACAGACTTGGGTCGGGGTGGGGACGACAGATTGTGCAATCAAAGGGATATTCGCAAACGCAAAACTCAAATGGCGGGTTGACATAGAACAGAGGAGTGATGACAATTTTTATTTTGCTCGACCAGAATTCTGATATTAATCCCAAGGCAAATGTTACGGAGACCTACACTTCTTGGTATGCATTAACATCATATATTTTGTGGACAGTCACAATTTCACAATTTGAGCATCAGACAAAACTTGCTAATGCCATAAAATGTGAGAATGGTAGAGCTAAAATAAGAACAGCATAGACAGATGGTGACATGGGCGCAAAACTGGCAAATGAAATTAAAGGTGGTTAAGTATAGAATAATGCATTTTGGGGCAACACACTGTGGTGCCAGTATGAAAACAATGTTGCAAACCTGAAGAGACTGCATGTTCAGAAGGGCTTCAAGATAAATGCACAGATCAGGGAAGATGGGAAGGTAGGTTAAGAGTGTTGATATTGATCTCTACAGAATCCATTTTAAATATTGGATTGTAGTATATAAGCAATAGAGTATGATAAACATGATTATAACACTGTTTCCACATCATATGTATGCTTTTGTCCAGTAATATGAGACACATTTTAAGCCGGTTGCCCTGGAAGCTGTACAGTGAAAAATGTAACAGAGTTTTTCTGCGGATGAGGAACTGCAGTTCAGTGGATAGATTGGGGAATGTGGGGAAGAATGCAGAAGGAAAGGTTCACTTGCGATTTTTTATATTAATACATATTCTGGAAAGATTGGATAGATTTTTTCCCCTATTGGTGAAATGGTGGAGAACACGAGGACTCAGTTATAAGATGCATCATGAAAAGAGAAATTGTTTTTTTTTAAATGTGCAATGGGTAGTTAGTATATTGCATATGCTGTCCGAGAAATTTGAGGAGTTGCAATCCACTGTGGTATTCAAAATAAGTTGTATCAGTAGCTGCAGGGGAAACAAAATAGAAAGCAACAGGGAAAAGGCAAGAACATGGCATATATGCATTGCCCTTGTAGATAGATGGCAGGCACAAGGAACCAAATGGGTCATATTTTGCCGTATGCATTCCATGAATCCATGGCTTCACTCACTTGGCTACATTTTATGAACAATTCTAGTGATGATACACCATCTCCGAAGCTGTTTTCAGCGCACTAACCTGAAAAATGTTGAACCCTCAGAGTTCTGTATTTAACTTCATTTTTGACGTCACTCAACTTTCAAGAAAATATTAATTCCTTCTCAGCACAATACTCTATACCCAAAACTTGATTTAAGCAATCTAAAAAAAAAAAACAAATGCTGTGTACATAAAATAACTGACAGGATAGATGTTGGGTAAATGTTTTCCTTGACTTGGCACTTTGGTACACGGCCCATGCATTCATAATAACGTCATACCAATTTATGATTGTTGGCCGATTGCATCTCCTAATTAATAAATTATATCATGTGTGCCGTATCCAAATCTTCAAAAACTAAGAAATATCAATCATCATCTAATTGTTAATTCCCTTTCAATCTTCCATAACAATGTTCCATCTAATGAACTCATCTCTTTCCCAACAATATCCCATATTCCCCTCCCGCCGTGGAGGCGATGGCAGAGACCCAGAGCAATGCTGTGGAGACCAGGGTTTGCTTGCTGCCACGGCAGATAGTGGAATGTGAATTCAATCACAAATATGTAATTATAAGTCTTATGATGACCGTGAAACCTCTGTTCATTTACATAAACATATATCTGGTTCACTAATGTCCTTTAGGTAAGGAAATGCGTCCCCTTTTCCAGGTCTGGCCTACACGTGACTCCAGAACCACGGTAATGTGGTTGTCTCTAAAATGCCCTCACAAGCCACCTATTTGTTTCAATCACTACAAAGACTCAAAAAAGGAATGATACAGGATGTAAGACCCCATATCTACCTAGGTACCGCCGGAAATGACAAGAGCCTATTGACTCTACCAAGTTCTCGTTACTAAAATCAGGGATAAGTGCCAAAATTGCGGGAGCAGTCAAGTAACAGCATGATATTTTCATCCTCAAGGAGTCATTCCCTACAGAAAATAGCACAAATTCCAACATCTCCATCCCTGGGTATGCCCTGTCCCACTGGCAGAACAGACCCATCAGAGGTGGTGACACAGTGATATACAGTAGAGAGTAAGTTGCCCAGTGGGTCCTCAAAATCGACTACGGACGCCATGACGACTCATGGCTCCAGGTCAAACATTCCCATGGAACTTCCTGCTGATTACAATATGCAGCGCAACCTCTGCTGATAAATCAGTGCTACCCAATGTTGAACCTCATTTGGAGGAAGCACTGAAGGTGTCAAAAGCACAGGATGTACACTGGTTGGGGAACTTCACTACTAACCGATCCGGCCGAATGCTAAAGGGAAAGGTTGCCAGACAGGGATTATAGCAGTAGTGAGGGAACAGACAAGATGGAAACACATACTAGACCTCATCCTCAACAAGCTGCCTGCCGCAGATCCGTCGGCCTGTGACAATATCGGTAGATTTGACCTCTGTACAGTTATTGTGGAGAAATTGTGCATAGCCTTCATCATGTTGTGTGCACTGCTGCTGTGCTAAATGGGATAGATTTCGAACACATCTAGAAACTAAAAGCTGGTCATCCAGGAGGAGATGTGGGACATCTTCAGCCGCAGAATTGCACGTGAATACAACTTGTAACCTCATGATCTAACATCTCCCCAACACTGGCATTACCAACAAGCCAGTGGATAAACACTGGTTCAATAAAGAGTGCAGGTAGGCAAGCCAGGAGCAGCGTCTTGCATACCTGAGAACTATATGTCCACCTGTTGAAGGTATAATACAGGACTATGTAAGAGCTTATCAGCATGAGCATCAAGTAATAGGCATAGCTAAACCATCCCATAATGAACCAAAGGCTCTGTTCTAATACCTGCAGACCCGCCACGTCCAGTTGTGAATGATGGAGGAAAATTAAACAACTCACTGGGGTGGAGGTTCCACCTATCTCCCTGCCCTCAATGATGGAGGTGCTTAGCAGAGCACTGCAATAGGTAAGGCTGCAGAATTTGCAACAATATCTGTGAAAAATGTGGAGCAGGTGATACAACTCAGCCTCCTCCAGAGGTCCTCAGCATTACAGATGCCAGTCTTCAGACAATTCGATGGAATCCACGTCATGTCAGGAAATGGTTGAAAGCATTGGATACTGAGAAACCTATTGGCCCTGACAAAAATCCTGGCAATAGTTCTGCAGACATGTGCTCCAGAACATTTTGTGCCAGGGGTCATTCTTTTCTAGTACAGTTACAAGACTGGCATCTATGCAGCGATGAGCAAAATTGCCCAGGCATGCCCAGTGCACACAAAAAAGAACATGACAGATCCAACCCGGCATTTTCCACCCCATCAGCATACTATTGATCATTAGTAAAGTCATAGAATGGTTAATCAACAGTGCTTTCATGTGGCACTTGCTTAGCAATAACCTGCTCAGTGATGCACAATTTCTACAATTTCGGAGCAATTCAGCTCCTGACTTCAGTAAAGCCTTTTTTCAAACATGTGCAAAAGAACTTAACTTCCAAGGTGATGTAAGAGTGACTGCCCTTGATATCAAGGCAGAATTTCGCCGAGTGTGGCATTAAAGAGCCCAAGCAAAGCTAGACTCAATGGGAATCAGGTGGAAACATCTCAGCTGTTTGCAGTCAAAACTAGCACATAGGACGCTGAATGTAGATGTGGTAGTTCTTTCACCCCAGCTCCAGGATATCACTGCGGGTGTTTCTCAAAGTAGTGTGCGAGGTCCAACCAGCTTCATCAGCTGCATCAATGACCTCCCTTCCTGCATTGTGTCAGAATTGTGTCTGTTTACTGGTGATTGCATAATGTTCATCACCATTCACGACTGTTCAGGTGCCGAAGCAGCCTATGTCCAAATGCAGCTAAACCTGTACATTAAATATGCTTGGGCTGACAAGTGAAGTTAACAAAAACAAAAATAGCTGGAAAAACTCAATAGGTCCTACAGCATCTGCGGCGAGGCATACAGTTGATGGTTCGAGTCCGTCCGACCCTTCATCAGAACAAAAAATATAAAGATTAGATGAAATATAAGCTGGTAGAGGGGGGTGGGGACTGGAGGAGCTAGACAGGAGGCCAATGATAGGTGGGGGCCAGGAAGATGCTGCCAAAGATACCATCGATAAAATGACAATGGGATGCGCATGTTGGCAATATAATCTAAAGGATGTGCAAACGGGATCTTAAGGTTGGCAAGCAGGTCCTGCTAATGGCAGGTGGGGTGGGTTGGGGGGATGGGTTCGGAATGGACTAAAAGGTGAACATGAGACAATAGATCTGTGTACATTTAGAAATAGTTGGGTCAAGAAATGTATACTTGTTAAAAAAAATATACTTGTAAAAAGGGTGGTCAGATAGGGGGTGTGGATGGAGGAGAGAGTTCATGATCTGAAATGTTTGAACTCAATATTTAGTTTGGAAGACTGCAAATGCCTCGTCAGAACATGATGTGCTCATCCTCCAGTTTGCTTTGAACTTCACTGGAACATTGCAGCAGGCAATGGACGGGCTTCTGTGAATGAGAGCAGGGTGTTGGTGTTGAAATGGCAAGCGGCAGGGACATTTGGGTTATGCTTGCAGACAGACCGAAGGTGATGCACAAAGCGGTCAACCCATCTGCGTCTGGTCTCTCCAATGTAGTGGAGACCGCACTGGGAGAAGTGAATGCAGTAGACTAAATTTAGGTAAGTGCAAGTGAAGCGCCTCTTCATTTGAAAGGAGTGTTTGCGTCCTTGCACGATAAGGAGGGGGAAGTAAAGGGGCCAGTGTTGCATCTTCTGTGGTTGCATGGCAAGGTGCCATGGGAGGAGATTGAGGTGTAGCGGGTGATGGAGGATTTTGCCAGTGTGTTCAGGAGGGAACTACCCCTGTGGAAAGCTGCCGGATGGTTGAAGGGAGGATGTATTTACTGGTTGCATCATGTTGGAGTTGTCGGACATGGTGGAGGATGACATTTTGAATACAGAATCTGGTCGGGTGATAAGTGAGGTCAAGTCGGACCCTTTCATCATTCTGGCAGGGAGAGGAATGTGTGAGGGTGGATGCGTGAGAGTTGGGACGGAAACGGTTGAGGTCCCTGCCATACACGGTGAATGCAAAATCGCAGTTAGGGAAGAAGGAAGGCATGTCAGAGGATTTGTTTTGGAAAGTGGCATAATCTGAACAGATGTGAGGGAGTTGAACGAACTGAGGGGAAGGGATGGAATACTTACAGGAAGCTGGGTGTGAGCTGTTGTACTGGTGGTAGGACTGGGATTCACTAGCTTTTTAGTGAATATTGGTGGACAGTTGATCACCAGAAACTGAGACAGAGAGATCAAGGAAGGGAAGGGAAGTGTCCATGATGGACCACGTGGAAATGATGGAGGGGTGGAAATTGGAAGCCAAAATACTAATAATTTCCAGATCCAGACAAGAGCATGAAGCAGCAAAGAAGCAATGATCGATGCACAGGAAAACGAATTGAGGGTAGGGGCCAGAGTAGGTCTGGAAATACGGATGTTCCATTTACCCCATAAAGAGTCAGTGATAATTGAGTGCCATGCATGTACACCTGTATAATTTGGAGGAAGTGAGATGAGTTTAAGGAGAAATTGTTCAATGAGAGAACAAGTTCAGCCAGACAGAAGAGATTAGTGGTGGATGGTGATTGTTCGGGCCGCTCTTTGACGAAGAAGCGGAGAGCCCACAGACCATCCCTGTGGGGGATGTACGTGTAGAGGGGTTGGACGCCCATGGTTATCTGCAGGCGTTTCTGGCCAGCGAACTGGAAATTGTTGATATTTTCTAGGGTGTCAGAGGAATCGCAGATATAGGTGGCAAGAGAGTGGCCAATTTAGCAAGAAATCAGTTTGTTCGGGTAGGAACAGGCTGACACTATCTGTGTGCCGGGTCTATCATTTTTGTGGATTGCGGGTAGGAGGTAGAAGCGGACTTTGGGGGACTTTGGGGGACTATGCGGTTGGAAGCTTTTGAGGGAAGATGCCCAGAGGAAATGAGGTCAGTGACAGTCCGGGGGAGGTAAGAAGAAGTGCCTGCGGGTTGATGCTGAGCCACTGCGAGGTAGAGGTCAGTGCACCAGGCAACAACAGCAGCACCTCTTGTCAGCGGGTTTGAAATGTGACAATTAACGTTCGCACCACACAAGTGTCAGGCAATGAACAACTTCTATATGAAAGAACGGGACCTTCGCCCCTTGATGTTCAGTGGCATGAACATCGCTGAATCCATCACTAACAACGTCCTAGGGGTTACCATTGAGAATGAAATGAACTGGAGTTGCCACATAAATACTGTGTCTACAACGGCATGTCAGATGCTAGCAGTCGTGCAACAAGCACCTCACTCCTTTACTCCCCAAAGCCTATCCACCACTCCCTTCACTTCTGACAACAATTTCCCATGCATGTTCAGCATATGTTGCCTCCGCAAATTTGTATTTTCCACTTTCTAATTCTCGAAACATTCCGTCCAGATGTGGTTGTCAATTAACATTCTTCCTTTTGAGTTTGTAACAGTATTGGTTCAAATAATAATCTTTTTTTACATTAGGCACATTAAACAATGACAGTTCATTGGGGAGCACATCCATTTAGTTCATAAAAGTGACCTATGAGGTTCTAGTCACTTGTAATATTAATGCTCCATTGCACTCACACCCTAACCTGTCATCCCCCAGTGTTTTGCAGTGTTTAAATGTTGCTTCAGTAACTTCAAGGAAGATAACTTCACCTTTTGTTCGGAGGGTTCCAAACTTCTGTGCTCAACAGGAAGTTATAAATTCAGATCATTACATATTTTCCTAATTTTTGTTTGTTTATTTGGTAATTTTCTATGGTAGGCGCTGTGACTAATTATTTACCATCCCCACTAACTGCTGCAACTGGCACTTTTCTTTTTCCTTATCGATTAAAAAATCTATATCAAATAAAAACAAAGGTTATTCGGGCCATTTACTCTACACAACTGCTCCACAAGATAGCTGGTCATTTACTTCAAATCCACCCTCCTTAACTGTCTCTCCGCACCGATTTCACTTTGTGAACACCAAGACCAATTGGCCTTTACATGGTGTATCCAGCGACTGAGCATCCATTGCATTCAGCACTTGAGGTCCTCAAAGAGCCACAAACCTCGAAGTAAAGAAAGACTGAAAGTGCTGGGAAAACTCAACAGCTCCAGCAGAATCTATGGAGTTAGCAACAGAGTTAAAGTGGTCCTTTTTCAGAGCTGAAGAGAAGTGGAAATGAAACATTTATAATGTAAAACGGGGGTTGTGGCAGGTGGAGCTGGATAGAATGCCATTATGTGGGGTAAATGAAGGGAGGTGGACTGGAGCCAGAGGATGGCAATATCATAGATAAGGTGTGCTCTTCAACAGATAGGGGAAAGACAGATGGGTACAGCTTAGAAACGAAGGCAGACTTCTGCCTGGGTGAAGGCGTGGTCAGATGATGCATGCACCTTTGTACCAGACACATGTCTGTTTGATGAAAGCCTATATGTTGATGAGATCAAATCTGGCAACTGTGCTTGTACCTGACCAATAATGTATAAATACGACGAACACTTGTAGTTTAGAACATTACTGTCTCAAACTGTATTGAGCTTAAAATCGCTCCAATAAACAATAATAAGCTGTACCTGAGACTCCTGTGGACCGTTCATCAAAGCCACCAAAACAATTTGGCGTAGTCAGCAGGATACTTGGATCGGATCCTCGGGACACCTCTGCAAAGTGGGTGAGTATATTTATTCACCACTCCTAAGTACTGTATTAGGCGTACCCGAGAACGGTCTAGCCAATTTTCAAAGAATCAAAGGGATGACTCATAAAAGGACATAGGATGGGCCGGGGAAAATGGCGGAGCCGTACAGGCTGGCTGGCGGGGCCAAAGCCTCACAGGTAGACCAGGCCATGAACCAGCTGAGAGGAGCTTGAGCCATTCTGGTGTAGATACGGATTGAAATATATCCTTAGCCAAAGCAGCGCAAGAATGCAAGACCCAAGTGAGAGTCGGTGGAGCTGTGCTGGAGTGGTTACCATTTGAAATATAACTTCAGCCAAAGCTGCGCAGGAAGGACAGACGCTAGTGCGAGGAGGCAGAACCATGCTAGCATGGTTATGGTTTGAAATATAACTTTCGCCGAAGCCACGCAGGAAGACCAGACCCTCATTAAACCGCAGATACATACTTCACATGGATATGTTGTTAGGACCATAAAGACGTATCGCGCGGAGAGAGATGAAAAATAGGAATCAAATGCTATAAAGGAAATCAAATAGATTTATAGAACTCGATTGGGGAACCACAGACATTACGAGCTTCATAGAGGAACAACAGCCAAAAATAATCACTAAAATGCAGAAGTAAGTTTGGAACCCAGAGGATATCCATGTTGCAGAAAAAGAGAGGTGATTAGAGCAACAAAAAGGATAAGGAAAATAAAGGGATGATGGTTATTATCACACTTTACCTACAGTTGTGCAGAAGAGTTAATAATGAATTCGAGTTGATTAGAGAGAGAGAAACACTGTTAGATCCAGGACAGATCAGGACATTGGTGGCAACTGCCTGCAGAGGTTGTAAGTTCCAAACGAGAAACCTATGAAGGAGCTGAGGCAGGTCCGGCCTCATATGAACCAACAGCCCAGTGTGCTCATTGAATCCCATGACACATACGGTGATAACCATTAGGAAAATTAATATCAAGATAGACATATTGAAATCCGAAGGGACAAAGGGGACTGATGAATGGATGGATGGGGGGTGGGAGGCGGATAAAGAAGCTGGGAGGGTTACGGAGAAAGTTAAGCACATACCATTCAGCCTGGTGGAGAAACAGGGTTGGCTTAAATAACTGCTGACACTTAAAACTACTTATAGCAACCCAGACCTTTGGTTCAATCAGCAGGAAATGCAGAATTTCCATGAAATGCATCCCTTCGGTACTCAGGTATTGGTGAAGGCGAAGTGCCCAGGGGATATTTGGGCAGATTACCAAACAGTTTAGGAGTTATGACTGAGGACGTTGCAGGCCGGGAGAAGGTGACAGACCTGCACAGGGCGTTTCAGAGAGCATTAAATGAATCCCTCGGGGAGGGAGAGATGAATTGGTGGTTTATAAAGCCCTGTACGGGATGAAGTGATTTACCTGAAAATGTGGTAGGATGATTGGGACCCGTAAGTTCCGGTACGGAATTTTACGTCACCTACAAATATGAATTGACCTAAGTTACAAGAGCTGCCTGTGCCTAGGAGAGAGAAAGAAAGAAAATGATGGTACCATTTGCAGTAAATAAGCACTGACAGGCAGCAGCAGGGGAAATCTGAAGTTTCACCAGTTTGAATATCCCTTTAGGGGAATCCTTCAAGATACCTTTATTTTCCTCATTGCCATTTGAAGTTTCGTTTAGAATATGAGAATACTAAATCCTTAAGGATAAAGGGATGTAAATACTTACCTGGAAAGATATGTTTATTTGAGTGCAAGGAAGCATTTGTAAGTGAGCTTTAATGTGCCTCTTCTGTAAATTCTCATTTTTGTGTGTAGTTCTGCAATTTAGGGTTGAAAGCCCCCTTTTAGAATAAATGAAAAGTACACCAAACATTCCAAAGTTTTGAGTATAAGGTTTGAGTACAGATTTCTGCCGAAAACCGTAATTCAAATCGTAACTTAAATAAACATAAAACAGGACTTGCCTTTTTTTGAGATGAACCAACATTTGTGCCACTCCCTTGCAGGCTCGTAAGGAAAAACCCTCAAGATTATCCTCCAAGTTGATTGGGATTGCTGACCGTTCTAAAATTATTAGGAGAAAGATTACCTGAAGTTGAAGGGATTGAAGGGAAAACAAAAATCATAAAGACAAGACCTTGGTGGTTCCAAAGGATGAAAGGGATTCCTTATGAAGAGATGAATTAAATTTAAGAGGAAATCTGCATCCCAACAGCGCTGTAATTTGAAATTTGTACAAGTTAGTGTGAAGTGCAATGTAGTTTAGCATGTTACTTTGGAATCACAAGGATGCTATCTAAGACAAAGAATATATCGACAAGCATAAGGGAATTATAAAATGGATACAAATAAATATACATAAGAAAGATGTAGTTTTACTTTTGGTAACGGAAATTACATTCCTTACTATGTTTAGAATTTGAGGTTTGGTTCGTGATAACGTTCTCAAAAGGATTATTTTTTCATTTTAAATGTTTTATCAGCAATTGGCCCAAATTCAAATGTTGCAATATTACGTATTTGTCAGTCTGTTTACAAAATATTGATCTAAGCTCAAGACTGTACAGTTTTTGGCAGATACATTTTTTAGCCGAGTTAATGAATCTGGGAAATTCTAAAAGAAACGGACTAGACACTTTTTTTTGGTTTACTTTTGAGACAATAAAATATTTGAAAAGAAATTGAAGAAGCAAATCATGTCAATTCCTGATTTCTGTTTTGAAAACTGCTATAAGAATATTCTATGTATGTTAAGGTCTCATCAGGCAACCTGAACATAATAAGATGGTAGCCGTTGCATGTGTAAAATGGTCTGAGGCAAGTAGGAGAATGAATTAGGGAAAGAGGACACACTGTGCCAACTTTTTTAGGGAAGTGAATTTGATAATCTGGCCATCAACTGAGACACTGGAAACGCACAGGGGGAACATCTAAGAACAGTAATTCCCGTTGACACAGAATACTTAATACGGCCTAAAGAACAAGGAAACATTATAAACGATCAAGACACTAAGAAACTGAAATCAAGAGAATATTAGGATGATCAGGGTAGGGAAAAAGAAAAAAAAAACTTAGAGGTAACACTATGTGGAAACTGGAGTTCAATAATTGAAATGTAAGGAGAAATAATACTTAACAACAATTTACCATAAGATGGATAAACGGAAGGTTGAAAAAAGCTAAATAGATGTATTACTGATTTTATTAATGTGCCTGCATGCGACAAATTGTAAAAACACAGGATAACAGCTTGATGACAGGCAGAGATAAGTGGCTTCCACAGAGAAATGCCACTGGAAACGAAGATACTGAACCATTGGAACATAGGATAAGAATTTGCTTTATAGTGTTCTTTAAGGAACTGAGGACATCAGCAGGAGACATTAAGCTGGAAGAAGTGTAGATGACTACCCAGATGAATCCAGATCAGGGAACACGTTTCAAAGGAAGAGTTATTAAATAAATGTGTAAATATAAATATAAACAGAAATTACACATTCCCTGCCAGCCACAGAGCTCAGGGATGAGCTAAGTGATGAAATGAACTTAAAAAAGAAAACCTCAATCTAAAAAGCAATTCAAGAGAAAGGGAAGAGCCCAATATTTTGATGCGCCTTAGGGCAACCCCAAGCAGAACCGCCAGGTTCACCCCATTTGAAATAGTGACAAGGAGATCAATGCAGTTACCTGAGGGAATCATAGTAGCAGTGGGAGATGCAGGACCACTAAAAGGAAGGATGCGAGACTATGTGAGGGAAATAAATCAGCAATTGCTTGAGTAAAGGAAGGAAGTCAGAGACCGACAGTTGATTAAGGATTTGGGAACAGGGAAATCCAAAGAGTAACAATGCACCATATGAGGTAATTATGACAGGTGATAAATGCACATGTGTATCTATGAGACCAAGCATTAAATAGAGGCTTTACATAGAGTTAAGGATAAATGAAAATTGACCTTATGGTAACCCAGAGAACGGGAGACGATGTTAATGTCCCCACAGATCTACAATCCTGGTCGTGGGCGTATCAGTACGGAAAACAAGGTCGGCGATATTCACTGCTCAGCCCGCACCACAGGGCAGCATGGACAGTGCCGAATGCGGAACGCAATGGGGACTGATAAAAGTAACATTAGGCAAACAAGTGCTATCGGTTAGTGGTAAGGGTTTGCTTCAGATCGGGTGTGTGAAGGCCCACCCAAAATAGAAAATTAGTATCACTACACAGAAAGCTCACACGTCTACTTCCCAATCCTAGTAGAGATAATTGAAGGCTCTCAAAACACGCCAAATGACACACCTTGTCCCGACAAGTACCCAGGGCTGACAAATGGCATCGTATTGTTCAAGCAAAATTAAGTTTTATATGATAATGTACACCATGACCTGATACCTGTAGTCTTGAATCTATCCGGTGTCGTCCTGCTGAACCCAAACCAAAGGACTGTGTACGGCTCTGAGGGGCCATTTGATGGTTGAAGTGGTTCAGTTTAATGGCGGGATTTGGTTAGGCCAAGAGGGGGAACAGAGGTAAGTGCAGCCTGAAAGTGGAGCTGCCACTTTATTCAACACAGGGATAGTTAATTTCTTCGAGTTAGCAACTGTAGATCAGATGGTCCGTACACTGAGCTTTAAGCTTAAGGACATTTTGGGGCGCAGACAGGGAATCCAGAATACCGAATTAGATACGGACCAGGACATGACACGGTTCATTCAAAGCCTGACTAATGTCCTCGTAATTCATGCGGGAACTATCAATAAACTAATTGAAATGGGGAAAAAATATTTTGGACGAGGTGAGCAGAAATGAAGTTTGCAGCACTTATGGATGTTCAGCGTTGAAACAGGCCAAATGAAATTTAAGACAGATTAATGAAGGTGTCAATGCTTTTCGGGCAACTAATGATCACTTATTGAATCTCTCACAACAGAAGACTCATGTCTTGATCGGTTACCAGCTGAGAGGTTTGACACACATTTATATAATGAATGTTGAATGTATAGTGAATGCTTATATGCCTTAGATTGCTAATACCAGTTATACCTATGCAAACATCGGGCAGGACATCATATAAAGTTGAACATATTGGGGTTATACGGGAGGATTATTAAATTAGGCATCATGTCATTCCACCATATGCAGTAGACATAGAAGGGAATATCATTAGAACCACATTAGAAGAGTGTAGGAAATAGGCCATCACAGTCGTATGCACATCAGATGTACGAGACAGATGAAGCTAAGTAGATTTAAACAAGCAGAAAACTGTACAATAGAAACTATATGGGCTTCAAAAGAACCAATCCATGTTGCATGCACAGGGAATGCGAGATATTGTGTCACCATGTGGCAGGAAAGTATCCAATGTGGGAGTAACCAGACATGACCCATCCATAATCATTCAGTGTGCCTACACACACAGACGCCGGCAAGGATAGGAAAAGTGGGACTGTTCGAAATAAAAAATCAGAACGACTACTAGTCTGGATAAGGAAAGCCTAAAGGGTTACAGGAAATAATATTTGAAGCAGTTCCCCTATGAAATTCCCCGATTACCAGATCATCTCACTGCGATTCTGAGGTTCAGAAGATATACAGAGCTTACGACACACTGCAGCAAGAAGTTTGAGACTTAAAGACGGATATTGAAGAAATAGCTTCTTCCACATGGTGTGAGGGCCTGTGGAACTGGAGATCAAATCTGCAGAAAAAAAAAAAAAACAGTATTGGGATAACCGAACATTCCCTAGTTATACTACAGTTGATATTGATTATGTATCTAACATACTTCATTCTTCGGACTACAACGTCACACAATGTGGCGTTGCATGAGTTTTATTAGATGTAAAAGGAATCTAGTAAGCCAGAGTTTTGAATTAAAGAACATAATGGTACAAAGGGTTTGACCAGTACCTATACACTGTACATGCCAAAGCAAGTGACTGGCCGGCATCAATGGAGGGGGGGGGGGGGAAGCGGGGGGGGGGGGGAGGGGGTGGAGGGGGGTGGGGGGAGGTTGGGGGGCAGGCGGTGGTGGAGTGGGAGCAGTCACCACAATAGTTGGCAAACTTTGGCTAAGCCAAGGGCCAGAAGGCAGAACTGTTAGGGGGAAAAAAATGAATACAGTAATGGTCAAGGAACTTGACTTAAAATATCCCAGAATGCAAAGTACAATTGCGATGTATTTAACACTTAAAGTTGGGATTTGGGACATAGAGAACAACGAGAATGGTGAACCTTGCAAATTCTCAGGTTCTGCGAGCATCCCCAAGGCCATGTTGGACGAAAAAGGAAGTTAATTATGGTAGATTGTGAGTTTTGGCAGTTACACTAGTTTCAGAGGATAGCAATAACATACAGAACGTGTTCTCTGCAACAGATAGTGGAAGTACAAATGTTCACAGCTTAGATAGGAGCCAGGTCTCTGCCTGGATGAAGGTGAGATCAAATGATTCATGTACTTTTTACCAGAGACTTGTCTGTTTAATGTAAACATATTTGTTGATGAGATCGAAATCTGGCAACTGTTCTTGAACATGAACAATAATCCATAAATATGATGAACACAGAGTACTGTCTCAAGCTGCATTGCGATGGTGCCATCCTTGCATTTTATCACACAAACCATCGTAACCTGTACCTGAGCCTCCTGTGGTCCGTTCATCAAAGACACCACAACAGCCAGCAATAGATGGGAATAATAAGGGATTTAGAAATACGTCATGAGCTAAAGGCCGAAGGTGTTAATGGTAGTGGTTCTTGGTAATGAAGAAACTTGTGGATAGTAGCATGACAGGCAAGAAAGCAGAACGTAATAATAACAGAACAAGGGTAGCAATGTGCGAAAGTGCATCATGGAAAAGTAACAGATGGCCCTGTATGGGTAAGAGTGGTGGAGGATGCAGTGCTCTGAGGGATAAAAAAGATGGAGAATGGGATAGGAAGGGGATTAAAAAGGGGATACAAGCACAGAAGATGTATGAGAATAAAATAAAAATGGATGAAGAACTTTGAAAATGAATGGATACAAAAGGGGATTATAAAATGTGTCGTGGATGGAAGAAATAGTTCAAGGCCTGGAATTTTTGAACTCAATGTCACATACTAGAAGGCATTAAAGTGTCTTATGGGAAATGAGGTGGTGTTCCTCCTGTTTGCGTTGGGCTTCACTTGAGCATTGCAGCAGGCCAAGAAAAGAAATATGGGCATGAGAGCAGGATGGGATGCTGAAATGGCAAGCAAACGGAATGTGTGGTACATTCATGCATACAGTCAAATCTGTTCCGCATAGCAGTCACCCGGTCTGAATTCGGACTCTCAGATGTAGGGAAGACCACATTGTGTGCAACAGATGCAATAGAAAACATTGAAGGAGGTGTAAGTTAAGAGTTGATTCAACTGACCAGTATGTTTGTGCCTTGGACAATGAGGAGTAAGGAGATATAGGGACAGCTGTTTAACCTTCTCCCGTTGCATGGGAAGGTGCCATGGTGCCTCGAAGCGGAAGATGACTCAACATAAAGATGTTTGTAAAATACAACAATTCTTGCTTTATGAACCATCACTCCCTTTTAGTTCTGAGTGGCTCAAAACACATAATACGGCAGCAACTCTCCGTTCTAGACTTCCCAAGGAGTGGAAATGTTTCCTTAGCATCCACCCGCTCTAGTTGCATGAGAAATGCATATATTTCGCTGAGAAGAGATCTAATTCCCCTAAACTCCAAATACTGGGCATAACCAAACAACTATTCAACATTGGCCCATGTCCTTATGTTAAGAATGAGCTTACTAAATATTTGTTGTTCTCCCCTTCTAGGACACGCACCATTTTTAGATGAGGAAACAAAGAGACCCTCATGAATTTCCTGCAAAATTAATGCAAAATTTGCTACCACTTATGATTTAACAGAGTTGTATCAAAAGCACTGCGGAGCTTGCCTCTCCGTTTCCTTGGAGGTTCTTCACGCTAAAAGCCTCTATTCATGTCTAGGAACATGCATGTTTTTACGACCTGGTGAGAAGGGATTGATGTTTCCACTGTATTCAGCCTTCTTGTTGGTCGCAATAAACTATACAAACTTCCACTTCACGAGGATATACATTTTACAATTCAGAATGTAATTCAAAATAATTTATTGTTTTGCACAATAAAATAAAACAGGACCAAAGGTACTGTATTTAATTGACTCATATACGGATCCTAGTATTTAGATGCACAAAGCTATGAGTCTCAATTTCCACGTCTTATTCTATTTTGATATTGTTAATCATGTTGTTTACTTCTTAATGGTTTATTATTGAACTCATCCTTACTAAATGATGCAAACGTTTTGCTCAGTAATAATGTTAAGCAAACATGCCTATAGTTCATGTTTTCTATTTTCCTCCTTTACTTCATTAGCCACGTTATGTTTCTTACCTTCAAATTATTGAGAGCTACTAGAGAATAAAATGAATATTTAAAACTTAGCAGTAATGGAATTTAACATCTCCTCAAAAAACGCTTCTAATAAATAAGAATCAACGACACCATGTTCCGACGTGAAAACAAAAGTTGGTCATCATAAACTGTGCAGCACTTTTTATTTATATAAATCAAGTTATTTAAATGCTTTGTTGTCAATACATCCATGGCTTCTTACACCATTTTTTTTCTGGATTATTGGCTCATTTTTTCATGAAGTAAAGGTAACATATGAGCATAATATCTCCGCTATATCCTTGCAACCCGTCGTACTTGATTTAGTTTGTGGCTCTGCTCGCCTCACATTTGTCTCCAATAGGTCATCCTTTCTTAGACATGTAGCAATGTGTGCCTTGCTTTATGTGCAATGATTGCACGTTGATATATGCATATTTGCTATGAGTAATGTATTAATTATCTGAATGTTAGTCATTTCCTTTTACAAATATCTCCTTAATTGTAAATTCCCAATTGCCTATAACCAATTACTTCTGTAATTTGCATTTATTCTTAAGTTAAGACACATAGGCCTTGGACTTAATGAGACTATCTTTAAACTAAAAAAACAATCATAGGTGTCCTGCTGCTTATATTCTATAGCAACAGAAGTCTTATCTGCCATGAACAGGGTGTTTCTTTGAAGCCAAATACATGTTCTGCCATCAGAAAAAAAAAACGCTGAGTTTGTATATGCATTTCAATGCAGGTGTGATTCAACGTACAAACTGACCTTATACAACCAGGTTGTGCTTGTAAAACTCCAAACATAATATGCAAGTTTAGATGGAATTCCACGACTGGGAACTGTTTTTTTTTGAACTATCCAGAGATTTTCAATAATTAGTCTAACAGCCAGTGTAACATTATCAGTCATGCTTGCAGTGTAGTCCACTTGAACTGGCCAAATGCTCTGTACTTGCATATGCAGGAGCGCATCATCCTCAGTAGAATGAATGCGCTGGGGCATTTCATACATTTTTCTGTATTTATATGATGAGCGTTGGGACATTAGTTCCCTGCATTCCCCATGTCAACACATACAAGAATCAACGCTACCTCATGTGATACATGCAGCAGGAATTCTTATTTCCCTGGAAATTTCGCATTTTTGCCCCTGTACTTCTGAGTGTAGGGCGAAAATCGACAACAGCATTTCCCTTTTTTTTCAGAAATACTAAATAAAACATCTATGAAATGATTACTTTTTCCTATAAGCCACATTTCTACATGGAGATCAATTAGCTCTTTCTGATACCTAAACATAATTCTGAAAAAAAAAAGCTTGTTTAGAGAAAAATGCTTCGTCTATATAGTGATGGACAAATTGTATTTGCGTATAATCTCCTAACTCTTCCTCCAGACTATTACTGCAATTATGGATAACCAGTCTATGTTAATATTAATTCGCTGAAGGAGCTGATATAATATTCCTCTCCCCCCACCCCCCTCCACGTTACCCCCCATTTTCTGCTGTATGCATTTCCCTACAGTAACAATTATGCCAGGGAACATAAAAGTAACTCCATTTCTTTGTCCTTTCCTGCTTTTTAGCACGAATCAAAGGTTTTTAATACTTAATTCTCCCTTACCACCACCCGTTTAACTTGCACCAGTACACGTTCATTTATTTAAAGGCGCTGGTCTTTCTTCATAACACACGGGTTTATTTTCTAATTATTGCCGCTACATCTAAACACCTACCATTTTAAAGTTTTTAATCTCTATATTGTGTACATTATTATAAACCTCAAACATATATGCTTTTATTTAGCGAAATATGCGACAGAAGTTCCGGTTGCTCGCTGCAATTTTCTTTTTTAATATCTGAATAGTCGTCATAATATATGAAGGCACGTCCACAAATTATGGAGAAAGGAACATCGCAGCATGCCCTTATATGAGGAATACAATTATCATTCAGTCTGCAAAGCTGGTCGAGACTAAACTGATAGCGATTTTTTTTTTTCATTGAGGAATAGTGGATGTTCGAAGCAATGGGATCTCAAGTGTTAACATTCCAACTGAAAGGGAGTGTGTGCGATTGTGGCAAGATAATCCGAAAAAAAAATGAAACGATCTTCCTTATTACTGAGTGCCATTAAGTATTATTACGTTTTGTCCATAAGAATAGCAGTAGAATTCCAAAACCTCCAAATACCAACATACCTGTCTACTGTCGATAATCAGCATGTCAAAGCAATGTGTGAGCAATAGGGTTATCCACCTATCCTTAGCAATAACCAGTTCATAGGCCTAAGTTGGCGCTAGGGACATTCAGCTCCTGAACTCATTGCAGACTTGATCTAAACAGGGACAAATGATTTGAAGTCAAGAAGTGACGTCAAGAGAATTGTCCTTGCCATCAATGCAGCATTTGACCAAATTTGACAATAAGGATCCCGAGAAAGCAGACTCAATGGGGCACAGGGCTAGAAACTCTCTATGTTACTTGGGTCACAAAGGAAGATAGTTGTGGGTGCTGAAGGATAATCATCTCTATCCAGCAAAACTGCTTCAGGAGCTTTTCAGGGCCCTATTCTAAGCTCAAACGTCTTCACCTGCTAGAACAATTACACCACTTCCATCATAAGTCCCGAATTGCAATTCTCACTAATTATTGTGTAATTGTCGTAAGAATTTGTTTCTTCTCAGATACTGAAACAGCACCTGTCCAGAGACAAGAGAAGTTTGTCAATATTGAGGTTTGGTCTGATAAATAGGTAGCAATATTAACACCACTCAAATACCAAGCTATGAACATTTCAAAAATCAGATAACATAACAATCTCCCCTCTATATCCAATGGATTTAATTTCCCTGATTACCCCAATTTCAACAAGCTGGAGGTTACCTTTGAACAGGAGCTGAACTTGTCCAGCCACGTAAATGTTGTGGCTGAAACAACAGGTCGGAGGCTGGAAATTCCACGGATAGGAACTCTTTCCTGGCTCTCCAAATGTTGGCCACCATCTACAGGACAGATTTCGGAAGGATTTTGGAATATTCCGCATTTTCCTGTACTAGTGTGGCTCCAACCACACTCAAGAAGATGGGCACCATTCAAGGCAAATCTACCGGTTTGACTGGCAGCCAACCTGAATTATAACGAGGCATACCCCACTCCACCGATGCACAATGGAAGCAATGTTAGCATGATTCGCGGAAGTAACTCAATGAGGCACCATCGCCAGCAGCATGACAATCCGTGATCAAGCCTCACAATATCCTGACTTAAAACCATATTGCTGTTTATGTATTGTTAATTAATTGAAATCCTGGAATACCCCCTTTAAAGCACTATGTGTGTACACAATCCACACGAACTCCAGCAGTTGAACTTGATGTTCACCAACGTTTTGTAAGAGCAATTACGATGGGCAAAATTTGCTGGTCTACACATAGACGCTACATCCCATAGAGGGTATCAAGAGAAACTATTCTTCCAGTGAGTCAAATTTAACAAAAATGAAATTATATACTGTGGAAACGAAGTAAATATTTTTTTGCACAGTGGCACAAAACAGGCTTATACAAAGCATCGGCAGAGCAATGAAAGATGTGTTGAATAGGTTCAGTAGTCATTGTTTGAAATTGTGAAAGCCAATGTCGATTTCATTTTTCTGTGGTTTAATGGAAATGCACATTTTTCAATCTTTTGCAAAGAATACATGCCAATCCTAGACCCTGATGCTGCATCTAATTAAATACGTTCATTCGACGATTTCAGTTAGTATCATGATGGGATATGAATATATATATGCTAGTTACTTTTTGTAACTAGTGCCCGTCATTCGCTTTTTGCTATTTTGCTGGTGCATGGTACAGATATTCCCCGTGTTGTCATCAGCGGCAATTGTTTCTAATACGTTTTGTGGTGTTAGTTTAAATCCTTTAATTTGGAATAATTTTTGAACTGATGTTCACCCCCTTTGTCTTTCAGAAACTAAAGTAACACAATTACTTTAGCTGGAATTGCTAAGATCAAATTTTCAATGTTAACTGGTTAATGTTGGTGGATTTGTCTCTTGCAGTGCCACTGATGGACTCCTATTTTTTGGATTCTTTGTGCTTGTCATTTGTTTGTTGCATTATTTCAATGGCTCAAAGGAGGCATTCGGACAAGGCTCCATTGACTTCTAGCACGGAAACCATCATTGTATGATTAAGCAGCAAGAAAACAGCTGATATTTAATTCCTAAATCGAAGTATATGAGCAAACATCATTGCTGAAATATCTGAATTTAGTGGATACCCAAATTGTACCATAGAGACCAGAGCCTGCGTATTGAGCTCCACACAACTTATTGTTTAAAATCATTCATTGACAACTCCAGAGCAAATTAATTTAGCAGAGGGCATAAAACGAATAAGCAAAACGATTGCCACATTGACAGAGATCACGAATTCTGCTCATGCTTGGTGGTTGTTTATTTCTGCAAAAAAACACTATATATATCCAATTGCAGCAATCCAGAAATATCAATTGCCACCTAACACGAATGTATCAAATTCATACATACCTTCTGTTCTATTTTACTGAGCACTTTTGCTCTTGAAAGCAAATGACTATATTCCTCCAAGTAATCTTCAATTGACTGTTCCAGCCTATGACGGTAGAAGTCAGTAATTCTGTGGAGCTGTATATCGGTGCAACTCGCCAACACTTGTAGGATTTTAGCATCTGAATCTTCTGAGATAGTTACAATGAGAACAAAGCAAACATAATTTAATTAAGTATACTCTGAACTATATGGTAATACAGTATTAATATATTTTTTAAAAAACGCAGCGCCCTGATTACCTGTGGCTCTTGGGTGGGAGAGGGATTGGCGGGGGAGGAGGGGTGGCGGTTGGTGTCGGGGGTGAGGTGAAGTGGGAGTGGAAATAAAGGATTAACTCCCCCTCGTTTTCGTTGATTTGCTGGAAGGGAAGCAGATTTTGTGGCACTTTAAGAGTTATTTAAACAATAAATAACTCGAAGCATGGATGGCACCATGAACAATATCCAGTTAGCAGCTCTGAATGGCACCTATACTTGCAACCCCGTCCAGCGAACTGGTGGTGACAATATAGTACTCATCGACTGAAGCAACAGGCGTGTGGCAGTGTTGTTATGAAGGAGAACTTAAAAACAAGTTCAAAGATTTTAAATCTGTGTCGATCAGTAGAATGATTTCCTTGATGAAAGATTGAGATAAGAAGCGTAAGGTGATCAATGAAGAAACCATTGTGCTTAGATGAGATTGTGTGTTTTTTTTAGGAGTAAATAAACTGGGTTTTAAAGCCAGAAGTACCATAGGGAGTTTGAATAATCTAGTTTAATGCTCAGAGAGAATGTCGATAATGTAGCCAAATCATTAATATGGAAGTTTTTATTCTTACAATTGACCTATGATTTTTGCAGACTCTGATCTCGGAATCACTCATCAAATCCAAGGACTCGTATACCAAAATGATATTGAGGAATTAGGCTCATGACAATTATATATTTTCTAGAAAGGAAAAAAAATAATTGTTAGGCATTGATTTTTTTTATTTATTTTTATTTACGCAGTAAACACTTTGTACCTTCTCTCTTCTCTTGCTTTCTTTAGCGTCTTTAATTTATTTAAAGAAAGCACATCGATATGAAAAGAAATGCGGTGAAAATAATGATATTCCAACCAAACTTCCTGGATCAGAATAAACTGCATAAAGGCAGAAATTAGTTATCGATGATAATAAACTTTAACTACCGAAAAAAAAAAAATCGTAGAAAACTAATTAATATGTTAATGATTAATCATACATTCTATTGCTTCAGTTCTGCAATTTAATCTTTGCCAGTATGCAATTCAAAGGTATGTATCTGGGAAAGATCTAAATGTTGCACATGTGCAATTGAACCGCCAGATATCTGTCTTTTATATTGGCATTTTACGTTTTGTATTGATGTCAATGGTAGCAATCAGTACAGCAGCGAGGTGAGGTGAGTGTGGCTGCTCTTGAAATCAAAATCGGATTTGACCATGTATGACGTCAAGGAGCTCAAGCTGCTCTGGAGTCAATGGGAACCACAGAAAAAGCTCATTGCTGGTTGGAGTCACACCTAACGCAAAAGAAGGCACCTGTGGTTGTTGGTGGTCAGTCTTCTCAGCTCCAGGGCATCATTACATGTGTTTCTCTAGGTAATGAGTTCGTCTGAACCATCTTCAACTGCTTCATTAGTGACCGTCCTTCCAACATACTCTGAGAAGTGAGTGTGGTTGTTGACGATTGCAGATTTGTCAGCACCGTTAGTGAATCCCCAGATACTTAAACGATCCATGTCCAGATGCAGCAAGACCTGGGCCTGATCCAGTCTTGGCAACTAGCATTTGTTTCACACACGTTCCAGGCAATGATTATCTCCAACAAGAGAAAATCCAACATCGCCTCTTGACGATTTTTTTTTTTTTGGCATCAATGAGAACAGTCACGATCAACATCCTTGGGCTGTTTGACCAGAGATTAAACTGTACTGGCCATATCAAGACCATGTGATAGGCAAGGAATCCTGCAAGGAATAAGTCATCTCCTGACTCATCAAATCCTGTCCACTATCTCCAAATTACAAGTCAGCAGTGTGATGGAATAATCCACACTTGCTGTAACGAATAAACCAGCTACAACGCCCAAGAAACTTCACACTGCTCAGGAGACAGCAGCCCACTTGATTTTCAGCACATCATCAAACATTCACTCCCTCCACTACCGACACATATTAGCAGCAGTGTTAACCATCTGCAAGATGGACTGCAAGATTGCAACAACGCCCCTTACGTGGCAGTTTCCAAATGCATAACCACTGTCATCTAGAAGTACAAGGGCAACACCACCACGTGGAAGTTCCGTTACAATTTACTCATCATACTAACTTGACAAAATATTTCTGCCCCCTCAGGACAGCTCGGTTAATATCCTGGAACTCCCTCCATTCGTGTGTGCACCTAGGTCACATGGACTGCAGCTGTTTTTGATTGCTGCTCACCACCATCTCCTCAAGGGCAATTAGGATGGGAAGTGCATGTTGGCTCAGCCAGTGAAGCTCACAACCCATGAACGAATAAAAAATAACCAAATCCTGAGGAACGAACGCAAAGATCACGGACAGGTCGGTAGACAACAAGGCCAATGAAGGGGTACACGATGTTTCATGACAAATTTAAAGTCGTTCATGTAGAGTTGGCTAAACTTCGTGAGAGAATATCAGAACAAGAGGCATTTGATTTTATAAAATTTTATTCCTATATAGAATATTAACATAAAATAACAACTGCAGATGCGAACCTGTGATATCAACTGGCATTAATTATTCTCAGAAAGAGCTTTTAGGCAAACTATAATTCTATACATGTAGATGGCCTATGCAGGATATTAGCTTATTCCTCTCCCAGCTTTAATAAAATATTTTACGCTTTCCACTTGGATTTTATTACATGATGCATGCATAATCAAATGAATACATGAAGTTGCCAAGATATTCCGCCCCCCGCAAGACCCTCACCGACAACCACCCCCCACCCCCCCCCGACCCACATACACATACACACAACTCGCTGAAAACGACTGTTCACTTAAAATCTATTCAGTATTATGAGTGTAGTTAGTTTAAATTTGCCAACCAATTATTAGCGTTACTTATCTCAATTTTTTTTGTAGAACCTTATTCCTTAACTAAATAAGCATTCAGATTCAAGTTCACACTTTTAACTCTATTGTTTGTAAAGAAACAATTGTGCTGGCTTTTGCTTTTTCACACTTGTCATATGTTGCTATTCATGTATATTCCTCTAACTTATCCTCAGATAAGCAACGAGAGCGGGTCTATACCTTCGTTCATTCTAATTGCTCCTCCTGCGTCAAAAAGGCATGGTAAATTGCAGCGATACGAATTCAAATGTATTCACAACAAATTCTGTCAATCTTTTCTAATTTTGGAGCCACTTTTATCATACTGTTAAGTATTTCGAAGAACTGTGTAGCTGCTCTATGGATAGGAATGGTTGGAAAAATGCACTGATCATTAGAATATTGTACAGTGGTGGGTGGGATTTTGTAGTTTTAATACGGTAAGACTAATAATCCAGAATCCCAGACTAATGCTCATGATGCAGGGCTGCGAACCCCACCACGGAAAATGTTGGACTGTATTGGTAAAGATGGTGGCGCACTGGTAATATCACTGGGCTTGTGATGCCACTGGTTAAGTCATCTAGCGGAATCAATGAATGCTCTGGGTGAATGTTTTCGACTCTTAACATGGCAGCTGGTATGTATGAAATGCAATTGAATAAAAAGAGCGGTTGAATGGCAGATCTGGAAATAATAACCGTAACCAATGGAAGCTATGCATTGCAGTCCCCCATATGCGTTTAAAATTTGATAACACAGGAAATCAGATAAGTGATTAGTTGATGAATATTTGACTCATTTATCTTCAAAACCTGTGTTTGCAGCAGCAAAGTCGAGGTTTTCTAAGTTGTGCTAGGTTTTCTGAGCAGCAGTAAAGGTTATTGGGAAGATGTTTTTTGTATAATTATCAAGCATTGTAGAAAAAAAGGACATGGAATAAAGGTGGCAGGCAAGGTGGTGTGTTGTGAATACAGAATGTGGATATTCCTGGAAACCGGTTTGATCCAGGGCAAACCCATTTGCAGGATGTGCTTACCATCTGTGGAGCTTTTCTTCAGAGCCATTGAATTGGAGGCCGAGGTAAAGCCACTGCGATTCATCAGGGAGAGGGTAAGTAAACTGGAAGATTTGCACAAAGGAAAAGTCATACCACTTATGATAGGGTCTTCTGACTTGATCATCATTCAGTGACAGGCAGGTGAAACTGCGATCGAGCCAGGGATTGGGAAGCAAAAGGCAGAATTACTGGATGCTAAGCATTCGAAATTGTCCCACCTGTTCGAGAATCATGCAGCCTCTATGGGTAAAAGTGGAGAATGCACACTAGTTTAGAAAATTGAGCATGAATGCATCGTAAGTGAAGCCATTCAAGCACGGGTAGCTAATAAGAAGGTATTGCAATTGGTGACAGAATAGTCAGAGGATAATTCAATGCAGCCGGGAACGGAGAACATATGCCTATTTTGCCTGCCTGGTTCGATGGTTCAGGACATCAGCCCTAGGTTGGAGAGGAACTTGCTGCTGGAGGGAGTAAACCCAGTGATTATGCTCCACCTAAAAGTAACGGCAGAGCAAATGATTTCTACCAAGATAATAAGATCAACTATGGACAATTTTAAGGAAGTTGAAATTTAAAGATAATAATCTCTGGGTAACTACCTGAGCCAGGAGCAAATTGTAATAGGATAAGTCTAGTTAGACTTGTAAATATTCAGATGAGAGTATATTGTGGGAAAATAGTTTTCGATTCATGGGGCTGTGGCACCAGTTTTGGGGAAAGTGGATGAGTTACCATTTTCATGCTCCTCACCTGACCTACATTCTGATAGGGCTTCTGGCGAGTTACATAGCTGAGGCGACAGAGAGGGCTCCATAGTTCATATTGGGGCAGGAGTTCAAGCTTGAGAAGATGTCATAATTAAATAGAGAAAACAAGGCAAATGGGGCAAGTTATAAATAAGGGAACCCATGATCAGCACAAGGCTGGAAGTTACAGAGTTTGCAAAACTAAGAATGCACCATCGGATAAACGTGGAGGTAAGTGCAGAATTTGAAAAATGCCTAAACTCTTGCATATCTTAGAACATGTATCTTTCCGGGAAAAAAAAACTTACACTACTAAAATAGATGTATATTTATGACCTGATAGTAATTACACAGACAGAGCTGCAGGGTGACACAATATAAGAAATGTATATTCAAGGGTAAATTACATATTGTAAGGACGGGAAACGAGGAAAAGTGAACGGTAGCTCTGTTAATTAATTACGACTCTGGTACAATAGAGAGAGATGAACTTTGGCCTGGACGGTAAGTTGTAAAATCAGTTTGGTTAGAGATGAGAATAGCAAAGTTAAGAATTAACTTGTGGTCGTAATTTGTAGGCACCTTAATATAAACTATGCTGCAGAACAGGTTATAAAGGCTTGATATAACAGGGGCCTTTGAGAAAGGTACAGCGGGAAACATGGGTAATTGTAATGTAAATGTAGATTTGGGAATCAGATTGTCAAATGAAAACTGGGTAATGATTTTATGGGGATTTTGTTTTTTTTCTTAGAGAAATACATTGTACCACAAGCTAGAGTTCAGGCTCGACTACACCTACTAATGTGGAATGAGGAAGGATTAAGTAATTCCTCACAGTGAATGTACGTAGCAGTGGGCAAAATACAATTGAAATTCAAATTAATTTGCAGGGAGAGCAGAATGGAAATAAGACCACCGTTTTCAACTGAATATGAGGATAATTATCGTGGCATGGAGGCATAGCTGTCAAAAGCGTCCTGAGGAATTAGGTTAAGGGATAAATAAGGAATGCAGAATAGTGCTGGTACATGAGGAGATATTTAAGAAGGCAAGATACACTCTGGTGATAAATTAAAACTCAAAGGGAAAAACAAATCACCCGTGATTTATTAAAAAAGGCAAAATTTAGTATAAACATCAAGAATCAATGAAATGCCTGTATCTGCCCAAAAATGGGTGAAGGGACAGGCGAATCGGCAAAATGTTCAGAATAACATCGTATATATAGTAGTAAAAAATAGAGGCTGAAAGTGGAATGTGAGAGAAAATTACTTTTAACTATAAAAACAGCCAGTAAAGAATTCCACAGGTAGTTCAAAAAATGAAAAGTGTAAACAATGAAAGGGTGTGTCCTCTTGCGTCTGAGAGTGGGAAACTTAAAATTGTAAATAAGGACAAAGCGGGTGAACTGATGACATTTTTTGAGTCTTTCTATACAACAGCGTATTAAAATAACAACTCAGAAATAACTATGATTGTTTAGGAAAAAGTGTGACAGGAATTTTAAAAAATGAAGTGACCATTGAAAGGGAACTGAGTAAAAGCTTGGAGCTAAAAGCTCACAAACCTCCAGGTCCTGGTGGATTATATCATAGTATTGTAAAATGTGAGTGCTGTGATAATAGATGTATTTGCTTTAAGCCTACAGAATGAATACATCTATGTTCTGGAAATGGTCCCATCATGTTGTTAAATAGCGAACGTTATATCTCTAATAAATACAGGAAGGAGTCAAAAAGCAGGTTACCACAGCTTAACATTTATCATCGGAAATTTTTTGGAATATATTGTTACGAATTATGTAGCGGGGCAAGTAAGAGAATCTCATTGCAATTAAGCAGGGCTACATGTTTTACTGAATTTGAAATTATATTTGACTATTTCAGTAGAGTTCTGTGAGGAAGTAAGACGGATGTGAGATGAAAGGGAATACAATGGAAGTGCTTTATTTGGATTTACAAAATACATTTGGCAAGGTACTAACTCAAAGGTTAATTTGCAAGTTGAAAGGGCACAGCTTAGTAGGTAACAAATCTGCATGGATGGTGGATTTATTAGCGAACAGAAGCGGAAAAAACTGTTTAATGCATCTTTTTTTTTTCTCTGACAGTATGTGACGAATGTAGTGTCAAAGGAATCTGCGCTGGAACGTCATGAATTTATAATTTATCTCAATTACTTTGGTAAAGGTATAGATCTTTTGTGGCTAACTTCGCTATTGGCATAAACTTAAGTACGCAAAGTAAATATTGAAAAGGGCATGTCGAGTCTGCAAAGTGACTCAAATAAGTGAAGTGAGTTGGAATATTGACGGAGTATAACGTGAGTAAATGTGAACCTGTCTACTTTGGCAGTAAAAGTAGAAAAGTAGGATATTACTTAAATAAAGTGAACCTGCAGAACTACGAGGTATAGGAGAATAAGAACATTATAGGTTAAAAAAAGTGCGCAAGTTGGTCATTTAGCCCCTCAACGCACCTAAAACGTACAACTAAATCAAGGCTGATGAACTAAATCAATGATATTTTCTGCTCTACATCTCTATACCTTGATGATTTGAACAATCTATAGAACACAATATCGGACGTACTCAACGATTAATCCTATACAGTCCTCCAGACCAGAGATTTCCAAAAATTCACCACCAAGCGTAAGAAGAAATTCCTCATCTTCCACGCCTGAAATGTCCTACTCCCTATTCATAGCCTGTGTCACCTGCTTCTATGGCGCACAGAGAAGGTATATTTAACTCCTGCACCTAGACTCTCGACCCCTGCAAAACGCCAAAAAGGAAATGGATGCTTGACTTAGATCCCCTCTCATTCTTCTTAACACAATGGAATAAACAACTGGTTCATGTTTTCCTGCTGCAGAGGACAATCCATTCCTCCCAGCTATTAATTTGCTGCAACTTTCTTTCACTCCCTCGATGTAATGTATACCCATCTTATGGAAGGTGGTCAATACCACTTAAAATTCTCCAGGTACGGTCTCAAGCAATGCTTTGATTAATTGCATGGTGGAATCTTCAATGCTATACTCAAAACAATTTGCAATGAAGTCCCACCAGAACATCTGCCTCTTAATTGTTTGTTGTGCCTGCCTGTTAGCTGTCAGTGACTCATGAACAATGACACCCAAATCCCTTTGGAATTCAACACTATCCAGCTACTCAGAATTTGTTTGTTTCTTCTTCCCCCAACAAAGTGGATAACATTACATTTCTCCATTTTGCATTCCATATTTGAAATAGTTGGCCATTTTTTAACCTTTCAACATGTATCCCTCTTTTTTTGCCATTTACCATTTCTCAAACCAAGTCAGCATGATTCCACAAAAGCTATACCGCCTGTGAAAAGGCACAAGATGTGTGGCTACAAATGAAGCAGGTTTGGGGATGAAGGGGATCGCGTTCGAGACGACTCATCTCGTGCAACAGTCCAACAGTTAGCACGGTGTGGCAAGTTGTGTGGAGGAGCGTGGAAACTCCAGAGAGGATGAGCGACATGACTACGGAGCCGTGATCAGGGAGCCATTCAAGTTCGGGCAGCAAATAACAACTTGGTAGTTGTAGGGGACAGTGTATTTAGAGGGATAGATAATGTTCGCTGCAGCCGTGAGCGTGACTCCCCAAGGCTGTCTTGCCTGTCTGGTGCCAAGGTTAAGGGCATCTCCTCAATGCTGGAGAGCTACCTAGAGTTTGAAGGGGAGGGTGTGTCCATTTGTCGCCCACATTGGTAGCAACGACATTGACAAACGTTGAAAGGAGATACTGCTGAACGAGTTTGAACAGATAGGAACTAATTTAAAAGAAAATAAATTTTGGATTTGTACCTGAGCCATAGGTAAACTGGCAGAACTTAAATAATGTCAGTGAGCTCAACCCGTGGCTCAAAGATTGCTGTGGGAAAAATGGTTTTCGGTTCATGGGAAACTGGCACCAGTACTGAGGTAGAACTGCGATGTTCCGATGTGTCTGGCTTACCTTGAGCCATGCTGACAGTGGTGCCATGGCGATTCGAATAACCGGGGCTGTAGAGAGGGTCCAAAACTAAACAGGGTCGTGGGAGTGTTTTGGCCAGTGCATCTGTAGTTTAACAATACAAGAAGATATGGGAGCTTGCAGGACAACTACTTATGCATAGATCATCGGGGTGTGACAGAAAGTGATAGATTGTACAAATGTTAAAAAAAAACAGAAGAAAATATGGTCTAAGGGAGAAAACTGCTAGAGACACAAAATTAATGACTGTTGACTTAATAGCAAGCAGTGTTCAGAATAGAACAAATGAACTAATGGCACAATTTGAGGTACAACCATCATGTGTTTAAAAGGAGGTCAAATCTGGAAACTTAATATTCATGGCTATGTGACTTTCCAAAAAGACAGGAAACAATGAAATGGTGGTGGGTAACTTGGTTACTACGAGATGGATATGGTAAAATAGCAAAAATAAATCTTGGATTGGAAGATGTTGAATAGATATGGGTGAAGGTAAGAAATTACGAGTTGAAGATGGTGCTGATGGGAGCTGTTTATAGGCCCGCTAACAATAGTTATACTGTAGAACAGAGAATATATCTGGAGATAATGATGGCATGTAAAAAATGGAAGTACATTAATCTTGGGTGAATTAAACATTCATATAGATTGGGAAAAAAAACAAATTGGCAAAGGTGAAAACGAAAAATAATTCATTGTGTGTATTCAGAAAAGCTCCTGTGGAACAATAAGCTGTGCATGCAAACATGGATCATGGTACTTTGGACATGGTGATGTATAATGAGCATTTTTAATAAATTATCTCAGAATAAAGAATGCCCTAGGTTGCGGTGACCATAGCATGGTGCTAATTAGCAATCAGTTTGATAGAGAGAGTCCTGGGTTGGAAACATCCATGATAAACATATATGCGGGTGATTGTAAGGGCATGAATGCATAGTTGGCTGGATTTGACATGGAATGGGGCTCAGTGGAAAAGGAATGTTGGTCAACAATGGCAGACATTTAAAAAAATAATGCACTGCTCACAATAAATGAATATTACACTGATAAAAAAGGACTCCATGACGGGAATAAGCATGCCGTGGTTATTCAAGTAGTTTAAGTTTTAAACATCCACAAAAAATGTAGAAAAACTATAAATACAGAGTTAAGAATGTTGCAGGTAAAACAACAAGAAATATAACAACGTTAGAAAGAGCTTCATCAAATATATTACAAAAGGAAGAAAAGTTCACATTGAATATAGATCCATTAGAGAACGAAGCTCCGGAAATAACAACGGTGAATCAAGAAATGGAAGCGTTTAATAAATGTTTTGCATCAGTCTTCAAGGTAGAATACATTATTGGCATTCCAAAATACTGAATAATCAAGGGGAAAAAAGAGTGGAGGAGATAAATGAAATTAGTACCACAAAAGGAAAGGAGCTAGGGGAAATACTAGGGATAAAATCTGTTAAAGTTAAGAAGGCCTTCAATGAGTAAAGCAAAAGGTCAGCCGAATTATCCAGGCCAACTTTGTTCACAAGAACCAGTGAGAGAGTAACTCTCTGGAATGACATCTGGGATCAAAATGGATGATCTGAATATGACACAGAAGGGGAAGGGAGGGCGGTGGGATGTTGGTAAACAAATAAACTTAAGATGAACAGTGTCAGGGACGAAGGCAGGCTAGAATGACATAAAGACACTTAGTGAAAGGAGTAATCATTGCAAGTGAATGGAGACAAGCGCGAATTATGTGATTATGTAGTGACACTTCTGGAATTTTAATAACACAAAGTGTATGTGACTAATTGTGCATTAAAAATATGGTTTTCCTGAAGACTGTACATTTCTGTTTTAGCCAGTCGAAGGCAGACTCTCCCAGCGTTTGCCTGAGTAAAGCGATAGTTAACCTGTATCTGAGTCTCCTGTGGTCGATTCTTAGAAGGCACCACAAGAAGGCACATGGGTTCCCTCGGAATAATTGGTTGCATCCTGACACATTAAAGGAAGTAGCCACAAAAATATTGGATAATGTTTTAGTAATCTCCCACAAATCTTTAAATTTTGGAAATTCCCAGAGGAGTGGAAATATTCCACTGTATCACAATGATTCAGGAAGGATGGGAGACAAAAACCCGTGACTATAATCAGTTAGCTTAACATGCCTCATTTTGACAATATTAGAGTACAGTATAAAGTTTGTAAATATATATGCAACGTATAATCATGCAAGATCGGAGTGGCTTCATGAAGAGTGAACATTGTTTGACAAATGTATTCGAATTCATTTAGGTAAAAAGTCGGATAGATTAAGAGGGGACCAACATATGTAATATATTTGCCTTTCCAAAATGTATTTGATAAGGTACCGTGCATCAAGTTGGTTAATAAGATTAGAGCTCATGGTATTGAGGAAAATAGAGAAGCATCGTTAAAGGACTGGCTAAATAATTGAAGGCGGCACTTTGGGATAAGAAAGGCCTCACCTAGATGGCACGCTGTTATAGTGTAGAGCAAATTGGCCAGTTCTGGTCCCACATTTTTTGGCAATATATATTAACAGCTTTCATGTGGGAAGTGAATGTACTCTCGCCAAGTTTCCAGGTGACACAAACATAGTTTGGAAGGAAATGGTGAAGGTGACTCAAATAATCTACAGAAGGATATAGATATGTTCAGTTAGTGGGAAAACATGCAGCTGGAATATAACGTGTAAGATTGTCAGGTTTTGCCCTTCTGAAGGAAGAATAGAGAAACTGAAGGTTATTTAAATGGAGAAAGATTTAATAAAATACAGTGCAGAGAGAATTGAAAATCCTCGTCCAAAAAACACCACAACCAAACAGCGATGTTCAACAGGTAATTGGAAAGGCAAATAAGATTTTGGCCTTTATTTCATAAGGAATGGAGTATAAGAATAGGAACACATTGCTAAAATTATTCAAGACACTCGCTAAACCTCACCTAGACTATTCTGAACAGTTTTGATTCCTTTATCCAAGGAAGGACTTATTGACATTGAAGGAGCTCCAGCGAAGGTTCACCATGTTGATCCTTTGTAGGGAGCGTTTTTGTATGAGGAGGATTTAAGTAAATTGGGCCAGTCCCCACTTGAGCTCAGTAGAATGAGAGGATTCCTTATTGATACAAAGTATTCTAGGGGGCTTTACATTGTAGGTGCATAGAGGTTGTTCCGTCTTGTGGGAGAGTCCAGGACGAAAGGGCATAGTTTCAGAATAAGAAGTTGTACCTTAAAATACAGGAGAGGCATAATTGCATCTCTGAGAGGGTAATGATGCAATGGAATTCATTAACGCCTAGCACTGTGGAGGCAAGACGCTTAATTATATTCATGGCTGAGATAGATATATTTTAGTACCAAGGAAAACCAGGTTTATGGAGGAAAGGCAGGAAAGTCGAGTTGCTCATTATAAAATCAGCCATGATCACGGTGAATGTTGGAACAGACTGGAATGGCCAAATAACCTACTTCTGCTTTGAAGCCGTATGCTTTTACGTGCTCTATTTTTTATATATACCACGCCCATCGGTTCTCCCTTATCTATCCTGCTGGCAAATTCACAAAAGAAAAACAAACGGCCAGTTTGTTAAACAAGATTTTCCTTCATAAATCCACGTTGAATCTGCTCAACATTAACCTATTTTTTCAAGTACCCTGTTATCATATGCCCAATAGATTATAGCAGTTGCGTTGCTATTGGTCACAGTCTAAAAAGTCAGTAGATCCCCGTTTGCGCTCTCCCAACTTCCTTAATGCTTAGGGTTACATTTACCACTGTATGATCTGCACGAACCATTCCAACGCCTCTACAGTCTTCACAGCCACCTCGTTATCCCGTTGGAAAATAGATACTAATGGCAACTATACTTATTTGTTTTCAGTTCAAACAACGTCACTAGTACTGTTTTTTTTTTCTATATCAGTACATCTTACATTTTCTCGTTCCCACCCTCCCCAATTTTTGGTAGCATTTGTTGTTATTTTCTCCTCGAAGACAGACATGAAATATTGATTTAATTTTTCTGTCCACTCCCAATTCCTCATTAGAAAACTCCTGTCTCTGCTCCTAATAAGCATACATTTATGTATTTTTTCTAGTCCTTTTATTTTCACACCCCCATAGAAGCGTTTGCACTTTTTAAAAATGTTTATTTCCAGTTTACTCTCATTGTAAATTTCCCTTATCCCTCTTTGGTTCATCAACTTAGTACTCAAGGAAACGATCAGAAAAAAAATCAAATATTTCATCTTCTGTAAAATAATGCTATTTGGATTTAGCCATCCTATATGTAGATATAAGTTCCACAAGATTACTGTGATAACTTTGTTCCACACATCTCCAATTTCATGACTTATACTGCTATTCACAATACCGCTGCAATTCGGTGGGCTATAACCAACCGCCCTGCTGTTTGATAGTTCGCTGCACTCCCTCCATCACAACGATATCCCTTCTTGGGTAAGGAGAAACTAACCGTTCCTGCGTCTTCAACTTTCGAAATAAAGCCATCTTCCACTTCCGTATTATTGCCCCATTTAATTAATGCATCTAACCCACACACTTTTCTCTGAGTTCTGTCGTTACTGAAAGTCATACACGCTTGGATAATCAGGGCCCAGCCTTGGTTTCCCGATTGCTATGTATCTGTAATAACTATCATGTTAGGTAAACAAAATGCTTTTAAGGTTACATTTCGTATGTTTTCCTGTGGTACCTGTGGGCAAAAAGATAGAGCTTTCAATTCACCCTTTATTTTATTCTTTCTGTACGCTCTGACCCTATCCACTAGCTGGATCTTAGTCTTGCAATCACTGAATCTTCTTTCCCTACTATGATTATGTTTAAGTATATTGGTGGCGTGATCTATTGCCTTGTCATTTTACATTGTTTTACTCATTATTCCCTTAAACGATCCTTGCCTCACCCATACTCAATTATGCTTAAAGCTGTCTCAATTTATGAATGTATTAGGCTCGCTTAAACACTGGTCCCAGCATGTTTCAGGCGAACTCCATCAAATCGGGATAGGTCCACATACCGAAATAGTGGCAGCCATGACTCATGAATGGTAATCTCATTCTCTCACAGTAGTTTTTGAGCGATACGTTAATTCAGTTTTTCCTGCTTTATTTACCATAAGTTAACTTGCACATGGTAGTAATCAAGAGACCATTACCTGTGAAGTCCTGGTTTTCAATTTGAAAGATACTTCTGAGCTCCTCACACTCCCTCTGCAGACCCTCTATCCTAGCAATTTAGAAACATATTGTTTTAGAAACATGGAACATACAACCAAGAGTAGGTCATTCGGCCCTTTAAGCCTGCTCCGCCATTTAGTGTGATGTGGCTTGTCGCTTACCTCAATGCTATACTCCCGCAATCTGCCGTACATTTTGAGTCCGAAAAGCTAACTATTTCCTTCTTTGATATATCCAGTAACGTGTTACCTGCAGTCTTCTTTGGCAGAGAATCCCCAAGGTTCCTTATCCTCTAAGCGAAAATTTGCTCATCATCTCTTCCCTAAATGATCTACCCAGACGAATAAGACTTTGATCCTTTCTCCTTGACTCCCCAGCTGCCAGACAAAATATCATTCCTGCACCCAAATTGTCCATCGCTTTCTGAATTTTATTTGATTCGATGAGATTTCCTCCCATTCTGCTAATGTGGAATGAATACAGGTCTAGTCGGGCTAATATCGTCTCCTACGACAACCCTGCCATTCCAGGAAACAGTCTGGTAATATTTGCCACCCTGTAATATTGTTAACATTACCTATGCCGTTCGCACCTACATGGTAAACGATAACTGGATCATTCATCCCCCTGTGTAGGTTGGTATCCAGCCCTGAATATTTATCCAGATCTCTGGCAACGGACAGGCAACATGGCCTTCAGGATCTGCGCAGTCAGTTGCAAATCAAAGTGCGTATCCCACTGATTATTCTGACCTCTGCTGGCATTGCATTGTTTTTAAGCCCTCATAATTCAATGGCTTTCTGCATCGGGGCTCCATGGTCAGAGTGCTCTTCCAGTCCATCCAAGATGCAGGAACCTTTATTTTTTTTTTGAGTAGCTGCTGGGGTTGAGGGTCGTCCACTCCCACTTACTCGGCCCAGTTAGCTGCCTTTCTCATATTCATGTATAAAAAGCTGATGAAATTACGTGAGGCTAACTTAAGGAGTATCACATATTTTGGAAAAAAAATGTCCAGGTAACTTTCTCACTCCCTGATGCATAGGAATATCTGTGTGCTCGGCCTCGAGCTCCTGCAGCACATTACCTTTGAGCCAAAACTCATAAAGCTGCCCACATTTTTCGTAAGACCAAAAGCCCTATGATCATAAATAGGAAATGCTGCCCGTGGAGCCTGCTACGACATTCAACGATATTATGGCTGATCTGATATTTCTCAACTCCACTTTCTTGCCGGTTGCTCATAACCCTTGATTCTACTACTGATTAAAAATATGTCCATATCAGCCTTGAATATATTTACTGAACCAGCCTCTACAACCTTCTGCAGTAATTAATTTCAGAGATTTACTACCATTTAAGAACAGATATTGCTCATCATCGCTCTTTTAATGGACGCCCCCTTACACTGAGATTACACTTGCTGATCCTTGACTCCCCAACAAGGGGAAACGACCTCTTAGCATCTATCCTGTCAATCCACCAAAAGACCTTATATTTACTATTCAATAAGGTCATCTGTCAATCTTCTAAATTCCAATGAGCACAGTCGCAGCCTACTGAACGTTTATTTTTTTAGGAAAATCCCTCTTTCTCCAGCGTCAATCTGTTGAACCTTCTCCAGACATACTCCAATACCATATGTCTTTCCAGAAATAAGGCGAACAACATTGTTAACAGTACTCTAGGTATGGTCCAACCAGTGTCTTGTGTACTTTTAGCCAATGTTTTTTTTTGTACTTCATTCCATTTGAAAGAAAGATTAATATTGCATTTCCTTTCCCGATTACCAGCTGAACTTGTGTGTTAACTTTTTCGTATTCATGCACAAGGACACACAAACCTCTCTGTGCTGCAGATTTCTGCAGCATTTCTCAATTTAAATAATATTCAGCTCCTCTAATTTTTCCTGGCAAAGTGCATGAGCTCACATTTCCCCACCTTATATTCTCCCCGTGAGGTGTTTGCCTTTACTTTATCACTTTAGAGGCCTTGAATCCTCTGCAGACTGCTTTTGTCATCCTTAGCATTTGCCATCCAATCTATTTTACTGTCATGTGCAAAATTGGCAATAGTGCATTCACTTCTCTCACCTGCTCCATTCGTATGTATTGCAAATAAATGTGGCCCCAGCACTCATCACTTTGGCACTCCAATACTTTATTGTTGTCATTCAGAAAATGCATGCCCAACCCACCCTTTCCCAAATCGGTCTTGTCTTAATTAGTCAATCCGCTATTCGTGTTTATGTACTCAATCTGGTCTTGTCATGAATTGCTCTGACATCCAGGTACTCCCAAAATCTTGCAGTTGTGACAAATCACCTGACCTACCATCTATTTTGTGTTAAATACTTCATTATATGATCAAATTCATAGTTCTCCTCTGCAACACACTTGCTGACTCACCAATTTCGCATCTTTTCAATGCGAGAAATAAAGCAACACTCAGTGCAAATATGCAGTGCACATGGATTCGTACAGTTAACCTCCCTGAAATACAATTATGCATCAGTTCTCTTAAATCTTAGAAACCGATTGGTTGTCTAACTAATTAGCTATATACAGCTGCTATCTCATAGCTTGTATATCTGCACTTATGATTTGAATAAACATAATTTATCTCATAGGCTAAGCAATATTTTCTTAACTCAATTTTCAAATACTTTACAAAAAGCTTAACCCTCATGAACCTTCACCCAACACCCTCTGCACACTAGCAACACTAACTCCGGTAGTGCACGGTATCCTGCTTCATGAATAGGGATTAAAAAAAATATGCACATAGAGCAATTTAAATGCTGGGCAAATTGATTGTCATCATTGATTGCAAGGCCAATGGAATACAAAATAGTATTGTTTCGCAAGAGTTGTGCATCAAATTATTGAGGCTCAATCTAGCACATCTGCATCGTTTTGGCATCCTTATTGCAGAAAGGACTAAAATGCCCTCGGAGCAATTCAGTGAAAGTCCACTCAACTGCTATTCGGTTGGGAGTCGACGGGTTTTAGGTGGGTGTGAACTTATGCTGAAAGCTTTGGAAGGCTCTGTTTTTTATTCTTTGGAGCTTAGAAGAATGAAATGTGACATTATTAAAGATTATAAAACACTGAGTTTACTTTGCAGTTTGGACTCTGGATGTTTTTCCCTTGTCGGAGGGACTAGAATTATTCCGTACCCTTGACCAACAAGAGGCATCCAATTAAAATGAGTCATCAGAAAACTATTTTCCCTTTTATAATTGATTTTTGAATTCTCTTCTCTCGACTGTGGTGGAGACAGGGCAATTCAAATAATAACTATTTTTTAAGAGATATATTAATGTTATCATACAAATTTGGTGGGCTCTGCTTACATTTATCGTCCATCCCTAATTGCTATTGAGCAGGAGTTGGTGACCTGCCTTCTAAAAACGGTGCTTTTGGTGAACCCACAGTGCTTTAAATAAGAGACTCCTAAGATTTTGCTGAAGGAGCGGATTTATCTTTCCAGGTCACGATGGTGTGAGACTTGGAGGAGGATTTCCAAGTGCTGGTGTGCCCATCCATCTGCTGCCCTTGTCCTTCTATATGGTAGTGCTCGTGAGTTTGGAAGGTGCTGTCCAAGTGGCCTTGGTGAATTGCTCCAGTGCATGTGGTAGATTGTTCGCACGACTGTTAATTTGCATTGGTGGTGGAGGGATTAATATTTTGGATGTCGCTGCTAATGAAACAGGCTGCTTTGCCCTGATTGTGTCAAAATTATTGAAGGTTGTGGGAGTTGCATTTATCCGTGCAAATGGCGGACTTCCATCAAATTCCTGACTTGTGCCTTGTAGATGGTGGACAGTCTTTGAGGAGTCGGGTACTTAAATACTCGTCACACGATTCCTTATGTCAGGCCTGCCCTTGTAACAACAGCGTTTAGACGGCTAGTCCAGTAAAGTTGCTGGTCACTGTCTACCCGCAGCGTGTTTACAGTGGGGCATTCAATGATAGTAATATGATTTGATAGCAAAAGGCAATGAGTGGAATATTTCTTGTTAGATGTTGTCATTCTCTGGCACTCGTGTGGCAAGAAGGTTAATTGCCACTTGTCAGGCCAAGCATGGATGCTGTGCATGTCTTTTTGCATTTGTACATGGACTGCTTCAGTAACTGAAGAGTTGCGTATGGGGCTGAATATCCTGAAATCATCAGCGAACACCCTCACTCCTACCATTTTGATAAAAGGAAAGTAGTTAGTTCATGAATCAGCTGAAGGTGGTTGTGCTGAGAACACTACACTGTTGAACTATAATGGACTGCAAGTTTTTCAGGTGCAGAATGTAGCTTTTAGCCCACAATAAGATCGGCCATGATCTTACCTCATGGGGGAGGAGACCTGAGAGGCCTGATGGTCTCCTGTTCTTTGATCTTAGGTTCGGATTGTAGTGTAATGCTATCACAATTTCTAAGTCCTTACGCAAAAAAAGGCTGAATAGCTTCACAGCAGAATTAGTGGCAGTATTTGACACCAAGACATAAACTATGATATTTAAACAGGTGAAAGAGATAACAACATCTCCTTGGGGGAATCGGCATAATCAGGTGAAAAGACTAGAGGAGCGTTTGTTAAATATTAAGTCCTGAGCCACATAACACATCATCTGCATGTCCGGAGAAAAATAAAACTGAATCTGAAAGAAGTAATAATATAAACAACAACAACACAATATTAATGATCAGTAACATCATAATCACCATCATCATCATTATGTGAAATCTTTTTGTAATAATGAAAAATGCTTTTAGTAGGGAAAAATGCATTTTCAAGTTAGTTTCGGACACCCTACCTTACAGGTAACTTTCCATCCATGGGCTTCTACCTTTACATGGCGAAGTCCCTTTCGGCTTTGGATTGGAATGATGCAATTTAGGAAGGAGCACCCGGAATTTCCTTTGTCCGTGTGCGGCTTTTTTGAACAGTGTATCGAAAATAAATCTGTAAATTTCATTTCTGCGTAGATTTTCAGGTCGGATTTTGATAGTCTTGCATCATATTAAAATAGAAAATTGTCAGCTAATGGAAGGAGTTTATATACCTCCGTTTTAAACACATTGCTAATTTTAAAACTCCGAATCACTTGTTAATCAGGGATATATTTACTGCAACTGCTAATGAGATTGTAAACTATAAATGGTATAGAAATCAAGAGGACAGTTATAGAAACAACAAAATTCAACTCATTTTGCATCACAAAAGCATTAACATGTCACACGAAGTTTCACAGAAGAGATTAAGAAGCTCAATATTATTACCGGGACCGCAAGAGAAGTAAAATAGACAGATGCAAAAAGGTTTTAGCAAAAGATAGGTGTCTTGCTAAGTGAGCAACGGGCATTCTGGATTTGAAAAGATTGGCAGTGAGTACCTTAATTTATGCGCATGTGAATCGTGAAGCAAGCCTGTCAATTTTCGAATACTTATTGTTTTTTATGGATCTGGGCTCCACTGGCAAGGGCAGCAATTATTGAACATCTGATTTCTGGGGCGACTGAAGAGTCAAACACATTTATGCCAGACAAGCATGGCTTATCTCCTTCATAAAGGATATTAGTGAAACTGGTGGAGTTGTATGACAATTGACAAACGTGTCATGGTCATCATCAGAATTTTAATTCCAGATTATATTGATTTGCAATTTCACCATTTGCAACGGTGTGATTCGAACCTTGGACACTAGTCCAGTGACAATAACACTATGCCATCGTCACGGGCAACTCGTGTAAGTGCTGAGCATGTGCTGCAGCATATGAAAAGAAGAAACGTTGGCTAATGCTTCAGGACTTTAATCATACACTGCAAAATGCTCGGCCAATGATGGAGCGCACAATTTCGGTTACGTGCTGTTAACTTTGAACAGCTAACATTGCTGCCTTAGGCAGGAAGCCCAAATCTGACGGGATAGATAAGGCACATTAAGAAGGAAGCTCAGAGTTATTCCGAAGAGAACACTGATATTTGGGGCGGTGCAAGTGAGGGGCGGCTTGGGGGACCTCACGTTTAAAGAAAAAAAAATGGCTTTTGTGGCATTATTCATTTAATTGATTAACATTGACAGAGGAATTTACGTAGAATTGTAGTAACACAACATGAGAAACGTTGCGTCAGCTGACACATGTCAACAATTTAAGGGCGGTGCTGCACTTAAAAAAAATACCGTTATTTGCCGGTGCAAAGTAGAGAGTCTCACATTTCATTTAGGTGTTCCAATGTGTATGTAACATACCTCATAGTCGGATTCATTAAAGACGTTTTCGATCGAAAGCTGCACATTAGCAGACTCCACGAATTCTCCAAGTGATTGCTCAATTATCCCACGGTTATAATCCGTGATTCTGTGCAGTTGGGCGCCCATGTAACTCACCCGCAGTTGGAGCATTTCAGCAACGGAATTTCCTGATGAAGTGCGAATGAGAACTGATTAAGATGCAGCGCCACCAATGAAAACTGGAAGATGATGATCTACCGGTTATTGTATCAAGGATGCTTTGGAAACTTTCAAACAAGACAGACTCAAATTCTCAAAATTGCACTAATTATTTATGCTGCGTTTTTACATTCGATGTGAACAGTGGCAGTAAGCCGTTGAAAATAATACATTGTTGAAAATTATAATGGATTACAAATGATGGATTACCTTATTAAGAAGTTGTAGTGAGATGGCTTTAGTCTGCTACAGAGGAACCAATGTCACAGAATGGAGTGGACATTTTAGGGAACATAACAGGCAACGAAGAAAAGTATCAGGAGGTAAGATGAGAGTGCCGATTAACAACATGTGTACCTGCAGAAATATTCAAATTGGAACTGGAAGATAGCATGTGTAAATCTGGAAGTTGATAATGTATATGTAGATCTGACGATGGATTTGGCAGACTAACTGATATGCATGCTGGTATCGACAACAAAGGTAAAATCATGCTGGACAGCAAACCTAGAACCTTCATTAGGTTTACTGATTTGGAACTCGCAGCTGTGAAAGGGCATTCAGATATAGAAATGTTTTCAGGTGTTTGGTTCATATAACCAGTATATAATTCAAATACGTGAATAAGTGCAACAGTAAATTCATATTTTTTAATTTCCTTTTTCTCTTTTCCTTACCTTAATCATTTTTTTTTCAAATAAATTTCAAATTGTGATATTTATGGATAACATTATACCAACAAATGAAAACAATAATGTGGAATTATATAGAAAAAAATAAAAGGGGGAGTTGGGACTGTAAACCTCTGCAGTCATGACTATTGAGCTTAAACATGACTGGACCTGAAAAAGTACCAGTACATGTTAATGAAACCCAATGAGATGAAGAATGATTTGAGATGTATCTGCATTGAAGGACAAAGCGCTTCCTTGGAACGTTGATCAACGTTGGTTTGCCACTTCCTGGACTTATCTACCTGGATTTTCTCCTGTGTCTATCACCCACCACCCAGGCAAAGGCCTTTTGTGATCTTGGTCGAACAGTAATTGGCATATGTCAAAGACAAGCTTCCCAAGATTAAAGAAAAACCTGCCCTTTTTTATGTCACAAACTGCCATAAGCAATGTAAATTAAAGTGTTCATTGAGTAGACAGGAGAGGGACTTTAGTGAGATGAGTGGAGAGGAGTTCGTGAGAATATGTGTGTTTGGATGTTGTTGTGTGGTGTTGCGTAGGGGGGTTGGTGTCGGAGGCAGGGTAGTGGTGTTGTTGGACAGTGGGAGGGCCAGAACTTGGGTAGGGGGCGGTAGGGGGAGGAGCTGGTGTTGTTGGGTTGGACGGAACTCTATGTGTTGGCAGGCGGTGGTCCCGACCTCGGAGCTAAGCATGTGGCTTCGGGGATTGTCTGTGGTGAGGGGAGGGTGGGCTCGGAAGTTCGGTAAGGTGAGGGGGGCGACATCAACTGAGGAGCGGTCTGGGACGGATTGTGACTGTGAGACGGACGTCCAGGGGTGGGCTACGTGTGGGGGACTCGGTCCTGCCGAAGGGCTCTCCTCTAGATTTAGTGGGGTGGGGGTTTAGCTTGGGCCGGGGTGGGTGGTGTGCCTTGTCGGTTCGTGCCTGCCGTGGGGGTGTTGGGGTGCCGATCATGAGTTGTTCCCATGTGGCGTCGGGATTTGGGGGTATTGAATTCCGTGAGAGTTTGGATAGTGGAGTCTATTGATTTGGTGTGTTGAATGATGGGCAGGTCGGGATTGTGGGGACGTTTGATGTGGTGCGAGCCCAATGGGGCTTGGAGGGAGGACAGGTTTCAGCCATTGTCTTTACAACAGTTACTCAGACGTTATAAGAGGCTTTAATTTTTTTATGCCAATTTCTGATTGACTCTTTGACTAGCACAGCCAGAAAGATCAGACGTTTGCGATTTCTGCCAGCGCAGGGCAAATGCCAAGGAGAAGTTTGCACTTCTAGGCATTAGTCCATTCCATTACCTAGGAGGTTGTGAGATGTATTTCCTCAGTGCCTCAATGGTGCAGCGCCCAAGTCCAATGTCATGGGAGCTCGGACATTGTGGCTCAATATCTCAACCATCGCCACTTTGTTATTTTTTCTGGTGCAGGTATTAAGGTGGAAAATTAAATAATCTAAGATTGTATAATTACCCAAAATATTCATTACCTGGAATTGGTATGGTTGAAAATGTGATTTTGTCAACCATTTCAAAACATGCTGAGAAACTGAGCAAGTGGTGGAGTGAAACAATTTCAGCTGGGTGGGGTTTCTCTATCTCGCCAAGATGATCAAATTAATTGAATCGGGCTAGGCACTTAATGCTCGCCCTGGCAGGCGATCTGACAACCCAGCAAGTAGCTGAAAAGTTAAATCAGAGATGGACAGATTCTTATAAACCAAAGCGATAAAACAATATAAAGAAAGGAGCTTTGCATAACAAACCTTGTTCAATGAACTCTCATGAACTCATTGAATAGTGGAACAGGCAAAACCGTGAAAAAAAAGTTGGAAAAACCACGTCCTCTTATGCAGCATTCGGAAAGATTCAACTAGGCATTGATTGAGTCTTCAGGGCAAACAGAAGAGATACTATACGTTAAGCAAGACTACTTTAATTAACGTCTACGGATTGATTCATGGTATCCTTGTTACAGGCGCTCAAGGAATGAAATGACCTAAAGAGGATTGGTATTTGGAGGCAAGAACCACTTTCTAGGCGTGTAGCAGTTGCTCCAACCACCATGTTAATTATTTAGTACTGTGTATAGTTAGGCATCATACATACGCGCATCAGTGGCATCTCTAGTTTCATCAGATGGTGGTAAGTCATCTTCTTCTCCATAAGGATTCTGTAAAGCTCTCAGCACTCGGAAAAGGAATGGAATAGTGCGTATCCACTGGCAGAACTTATTGCATCGTCCCTTTATTACTGCAATATCATCGGTTTCTGTAAATTATAGAAAATTACCTGAGCTGTTGTAGTTCAAGTATTTATTACCGACAAGCGTTATTTGAGTCACTTCAAAAGGGTTCTGATGCTATAACATCCTTTATTGTAACTTACCATTCTCTTTCAATATAACTTTTTAAAATTGATCAATGCCTTCAACTATGTCATGTGACCGTACCTTCAAAATATCTAAATGTTTACTTATATAATGGGTTAATAAAGTTTAGGTCAAAAGTCTGTCAGAGAAGAAGGGAACGATTCATGGCTCACTGAGCTGGTAGATCTGATAATGATCAACAAGTGATCATTCCAGATTCTCTATCGCAGAAAGCCGATTTGCAAAGGGCAAGAATAAAACAGGAAATGCTCTAAAAACTCAGTACTTGTGGGAGCATCTTTGGAGAAAGAAACAGAGGTAACGTGATGAAGGAAGTAATTGAATGACTTAACACAGTTTTACTGTGAACTCCCAGATTTATAGATTGTAAGCAGTCATCTCATAAACTAACAGCCAATCCTTTTGGTTGTCGGTATTCATGGGGGACCTAAGTTACTGCTCTCTACCTGAATAAATGTAAACATTATACATATCCAAACAACATCAAGCACAGCAAAGTGTTGGGCAATGGATTCGATGGTATGCTTACAAGGAGAACAGTAATTGATCCGTTGTGTTATTCCTTAGCATCTCATTTTATAAGGGAACCGACACAAAGTCAGGGTTGTGACTGCTCTTTCCTTTCACCCAGCGACTCTGTTAGGCACCGGGAGCATGTTCCTAAAGAGTTAATTGCCTACAACCGCTGTGATTTCACGGAAAAACACTTCTTTGAATTTTGCAAGACAGCAGGACGCTGCATTTTTTAGTGTACCTTTGGATTTCCCCGCAATATAATTTCTGGTTGGCATATATGCAAAGGTGATGTAAAAAAATAAGTTTGGCTATGGAAGAAAAGGGGCGATGTCGACAGTTTTACCCATATTCCAATTTGCAAATTGCATTGATTGGAAATGAAAATGTGGTGGATAGATAATTTGCAGCTTTCTAAAGGACAACTTGCAGTGGGAAATATGTGTTGGCCCAGCCAGCGAAATGTACATCCCATGGCCGAAATGATTTTTTTTTTTAAATGTGGCTCAAATATGCGTCTTTCCAATTCTCATCCTCTGTCATGCTGCATAGAGGATGACATTAACTTGACGGGTCAAATAGTCATTACGCCACGATAATCTCAGTACCTTTTTTTACTTTATAATGAGCTAAATTATCTGGACTTTTATCCACAGAGTGGCCTCAAAAAACAACAATGGTTAAACAAGATGTAGGCAAATTCTGCCAACGACCAGAACTTTTCTCATGGAATGAAGGGAAATTCATTTGGTCAGTGTCATGAATAAAGCTTTAAATTTCTATAAAGGTAATATCATTCACAACAACTTTTCTAAAAACTAGCAAAAAAAACCACACATGCATATTAGAAGAACGTCTGCTGCACATGCACGCATTGTCCAATTCTACATTTTCACGCTCGGCAGGCACATAATAAGAAGGTTCACAATCTAGGGCAGACAAAATGTATGTCCACGTACATTCGCACTCACGAGGTGAATATATAAATGAATGGTGCACAAGAGAATTACATGCACACACAGAATGTCGAGGTATGCAATACACAGGCGCACGAAGTGCAGGGCCAAAAATGAGCAACAGAAAAAAAGCAAAATGAATGAGTGCTGCAACACAAAGGGAATTCCTATTAGTAATGTTGCAGTTTTCGTTTCGAGGGGGTGCACACTTTTAACAGGCATTTTAGAATATTAAATGTTTTTGTGATTTTTGGCACAAGACAATGGTTATTTTGATTTTAAATAACGTATACATGTCATTGATCCAACTGTTATTCCATGGTGTTTATCTTCAATCTGAAACCCTAGCTGCACCTTTCCTTTCAATAAGAATCTCTATATACTCTATCCGTTTCTCTCCCAAAGTTTTATTTCTTCCCTACGTCTGCTCATACATAGATTCATATTTTACCCGATTCATCTCGTGGTTGCAATCCCCTCGTTCTAAGTTCAATCCTTTAAATGCATCCTTCGCATTTTTTATGAATCTACAATTACGTTCCAAGAGAACAGACCTTGCGCATGGCAGGGTTTCCCATGCATAATCGCTTTCCAAGCACTCATTCAGAAATAATTATCACTTGAAAAGTATTCACATTATTTTCTTTGCAAAAATGGTTGTGGTGTTGGTCGTTCAAATTAAACATGCTAACTTACTTTTGCAAATATATCGTGGAATTATTTGCTTTTGGTGATGTTATGGGAAATGCAACGAGTAAACAAAGAATGATATCTGACATTATTAGGAGCCAAATAAATCTGTGACTGCTGCTGTATATTGAGTCCTAATCATTTGAAATCGTTTTGAAATATGAACATTTCTTATTTTCTGAATGCTACTGCAAATTCTTGGAAACTGTGCTTTGTAACATTGATTGCATACGGCACTTGTACAAAATTTTCTGAAAGAACTACAGTGTTGTGCTTAAACCTTCACTTCATTATAAATAACATGTCCTGTTGTTTGAAATTTATTGACAGCAGGATGAGATCTCAAAAATCTAATGTAACCGGATTGTCATCTTATTGTCCTCAATATTCGCTCATATTTAGTATTGTCTATATGTGCACAGAGAGCTTTGGCTGTTCACCAGCAACTGCAAATTGGCAGAAGTAAAATTTCTGGTCATTCAGCAGAGCAAAAAAAAAAATCGAGGCACTTTGCTGTTGCTCTTTTTTAATTGCTCGTGAATCCATGTTTGTACAAATGAACGTCAATTGTTGCAAGTTTTTCAAAGCATGCATCGATGGGGATCATACAAAATAATCAATATGTCAGGCTTCATGATGAAGGCAAAACAGTGCAGTTTCTCGAAAACTGAAACAGAAACTAAATACTGGAAAAACAAAGCAGAGTTTAGTCTTAGCTCGGCAAATTTGCCATACGGACTCGAAACGTTAGCTCTCTGATTGTCTACACACATGCTCTCAGTGCTGCTGAGTTTTTCCAGCATTTTTTGTGTTCATTTTTATGTTATCTACTAAGATAAATGAAAGCGCTCTGACTGATAAAGTGACGAAATTGCTCTCTTAATGAAATAAGCATCTATGCGATTATTCAGCAATCCCTTATATCAGTTACTTAACAAATAGGAAATTGAAAAATACAGGAAGCCAACGCCTGATAAAGTGGTTTAGAGAAAATGTATTTTTGCTTTGTTATTGGCAGCCTTTCCACTTGCGAAGCAGGCTACCATAAATGCACAGTTGATCGAGGAATAAATTAATGAACAAAATTAGAGTTGGACAACGGCTATAAGTTGTCAGAAAGGGAACACGATTTTGGTGTTCAAGAAAAATAAACGAATTACATTATAGCAAGATCGACAGACCGAGTCGAAAATTGGGAAGTTAAGTAAACTATGGGATGAAATTATAAGAGTTACAAAGTATTAATCCTGGACAGTAATATTTGTTTACTCAGTTACAGACAGCAGTCGTTACTGAGAATGCAAGATCTCATAGTACAGCCGATTAAATTTAGAAGGTAAGAATTAATCATGGAAATTGAGGTTCCTAAAAAGCAATTGGAAGATGGAAAGAGAGAAAATGGCAATGGCTCACCTACTTTCCCAAGAGATAGATTCCAGAATTCATCAACTAAAAACATGTGTGTTACGGGACAAATAAAAACGTTAGCTCAGCCGTTCCTTACGCCATCGTCGCCAGAGAACTAGAAAATGGCTTACTTCATGTTTTCTAGCAGCCTTATAAGGAAGTTTATTTTAAATACTACTGTTTTAAATATTTTCTTTGCTACAGTGGATTCATCATTCGTGTTTTTGTGTCAGCAAAGAATGAATATTTTTTCTTGCACATGAAGTACGTCTTTCAATCCGAGCCATTGCCTGTCTTCCACCCGAATTTTTACCTTAATTTCCCAATCCACTATGTAACTTTTCCCCTCATCTATTCGTTGTTTCAATTGTTCATATGTAGAAAAGAAATATAGCACCTTAAAACGTAATGTAAAAGCCTATCAAGGCATTTGTCACTATTTGCTGAGTACTCTTTTATAGCTAGGTTGTCATGCATTCATTGCATTATATGAAGTATAAAATAACATCATGACATAAATGGTTCATCAACCAAGAGGTTCAGAAGCCCAACTTATAGTCATTTCAGGAAATCATTATGAACAGCATACCTGTTATGTCTTTTCGCCCAGTCGATATACAAAGTGAACACTCCCCTTATTAATCTATTTCCCATGTAGCCTGCAGCCCTAGTGTCCTGATTGATATGGTTCCCGAAGTAATCGATTCATTTGGATGGGCCAAAGGCAACATGCAGAAATATTTGCCGCCCCCTGTTGTTTCCCAGCTCCAGCAACAAAGTACCTACACCTTGACCATTGGATCTAAGATGCTCCCTCACAAATGTGCTGATATGTTCCCTTCGCAACAGCACTAAGCGCCCCATAGTGGCTCACCCCGATAACCAACGTTTATTTTTAATCCGGCGTGAATTGAGGTTGTCCTTGAAATTTCAGTTCCCAATATTGGTCATTTTGCAGCAAGTCCTCTTTAAAAAACATTAAATTTTACCCAATCACGACCATTTTGGCCTTCAAAACAGGTACCGTGCTGTGAAGGCTTGGTGCATTTAGATAGAGTGCGCTAACATTTATCTATTTAACATTATTCAACATTCCAATAGTATCTGAAGCTGTGTCCTCGCTTTATCTGCTTTCTCATTTTCGACTTCGTGTTTGGAGTTTGGCTTCATTCAGTACAAGCTCCCGTGCAGATAGCCATCAACATGCCAATCTATTTGGAATCCTATCCAAGAACACTGGCAAATCTCCTTCAGAGGATATTAGACCCGGACCTGCTATTGTGAAATCCATCCATTTGTCCTAGTCCCACCTGCCCCACAACTGGTGCAATGCCTTCATAAATCTGTTTCAAAAACAAAACACTTTGGCTACTCGAAATCTGAAACAAAAACAGATGATGCCGGAAAAAAAAAATAGCAGGCCTGACTCCATCTAGGGAGAGAGTAGACATGTTGACATTCCGAGGCAGTACGACCGTTCTTCTGAGCTTATAAATCTAATGGCCGCCGCCGGAAACCAATTCTGCAGCCACATATCCAATTGTTCTCCCCTTCTATTCCTTTGCTCACTGGCGCATGGCACTTGTACTAATTCAGAGAATATATATTTCCAGCCAATGTCCTTAAATTTGTTACCTAACTCGCAAGCAGATCAGAGTCTGCAAAGGAAAGAAAGCTTTTTGAAGTCCTTGAGCCTTGCTCTCTCTTTATCTGCTCCAGTTTCGAGGAGCTTCCAGCAGGTAAGAGTCAATCCTGCCTGTCTTTTGGACTTTGCCCTATGATCTCAAAGTCACTGTGTGTCAGCTATAATCCCTGTTGTCTAAGCAAACTATTGACAGGTGGCCTAAATTTGAATCTCGTTCTTTGGGACAATTCGGTGTTTTCAATCACCATTTTATTGATTATTTGTAAATTGATTTCAGCAAGTAGTTCGGGAGGAAAAAGTTTTCAAGTTTTTTTTGACTAAGTTTATGATTAGCATTGGTGAAGTGAACAAATGCATAGACATGATTAATTTAAATTTATCTATAAACCTTCTATTTACCCGCCAAATGTATTAGCCTGTTGCTGAATAGCCGCGATCGTGCTGAATGACGGCTACAAAAATTTGAAGAGATTGTAATCTTCCTCCGAGTATATAAGTTGCACTTTTTGCTGGGTTGACTATTGTTTAGTGTGTACACAACACAAGCATGCGTGAATACCAACCGCAGCCAAAATGTCCTGACATCCTTGTTGAGGGCTTTGAAAGCAGGTGTGGGTTGCGGTAGGGAAGGCGGCATAAAATGGCATGCGGCAAAGGACATTAAGCGAGTAACAGATTGATTTTAATAGGCTCGGTGGCAAGCCAAGTGAGAAGGTGCATGGCTGTTACAACCATAGAATTTACGACAACTGAAGTGGGGTCTGACAAGTGTCCAGTTGCCCTCTAACGGCCAAGAGCACTCGGTGTCTATCTTTTGGATGTATTACTATTAATCATGAGGTTGCTGAGTTATTTGACAAATCTTTGACAATCAGCCCGTTCTGATTATCAGAGCTGTTAACGACGACTTCATAGAGTTGATTATAAAGGCTATCATATGGTGCAATTTGTTTTATCTTTGCTGCATTCAGCAACAGAAAACAGAGGCAGCAAAGTGCCAATGGAAGTTTGAGGCACGATGGTCACGCCATGTTGCAGAAATGAACAAACAAAATCCTCTGCCGGAAATTGATTGTCGAGTCGTCATTCTACCATCTGGCTGCTAACATTTGTGGGCATTGTCACAGGGTTGAGATCGATTAGAAGTGTTTTTTTTAGAGCAAGGAGACATGTTCTGCAGCAACAGTCAATATCTAAGCCACAGGGAGCCAAACACTGAGGGGTGCAGAAAACAGGAATGGCAAGGGAGTTCACAGTGGAGACCGCGATCAGGCCCCTGTCTGGGTAAGATGATATGTCGTAGAACGGGTAAATGGAAAGTCCATCAAATATCTTCTATTGTTGACGCAACACTGTTGCTGATGACCACCTGCCTGCTGATAGATATTTACAGGTCTTTGTGCCATGATGATGCACTAGTCCTCTTATGTCAGTAAGAGTAAAACTCATTTTGCCCCTCATTTAATGCAAATTCCATTAATTTCACGGCACAAGGAGATACATGCACAGAACCTCCATTCAAAAGCACACAATTGAAACATTTACTGACGGATGTGGTCTTCAGTTGGGTCATGCAATGCGTTCATTATGAAACATATCTGTACAGCACTCTGAGTTAAACGGTCTGGTGCCCTTCCTATATTCCCGGAGGTACGATCTGTGATAGTTGCACTTAAATGCCCTGAGTATATCTATTGCAGATCCAGCAGCCTTCGTTTACAGGCAACAATCAATTCACCCCTTAGGGCGCATTTCTGAGTTGCATTAATTAATTTCCTAGATACTGCTACAAACAGACGACTTTGCCACCGAAATGATGAACTCTCCCTTACCAACAGATACCATCACACATTTCCATTAGATGTCTCCTCAGGGAACTCATCGCAGGGGTTGCTTTTGAATGCCCCCTCAAAGCAGAACGTCCAGTTTGATTGAACTTCCTTCCAATGCGAATGTGTAATATGGGCAAAGATTTGCACAGTAGAATAGCTCACCGATATTCTTATATTACTGCTGCCAGTGTTTTTTTTTTACTTCCTATGATGTCACGGCAGTATAACCTCTATGAAATCTTACCCCAAACGGGCATCATTAAGGTGAAATGTCAGCGTATGATGAAAAAAAAAGTGCACCAATCTGCCACTGTGACGCAGTGCCACTCGAGAGCCTCTATCCGCCATGTTGCAAAGCGCTATTATGAAATGGCCATTACCATGCCAGCATTGCTATCCCCATGGGGCATACCCATTGGCTGGGGTCCAATACCGGTTAGATCTTCAGCGTAGGGCAAACTTGACTGTAATATGCCCTGAAGCTCTGGCTGTTTTTGCTGCAAGTGGGCTTTAGAGGATAGGTAACTAGAATTGAGGGGGGCTTAAGGAAAATGGTATTTTGACTGCCAGTTTGATTGTTTCCTTGATTGCATAAGGATATCTAAGGTTTGTTTTACCAGAGTCAGGCTTCAAGTTATGGCTGCGTGTGATGAAGTAGAGCTTCATGCAGATTTCCAGCTTCTCTGTGAGTTTGATTTATCTTTCTTCCAGAACTGATAGCCATTGAAATATAGCACTGGCAAATCAATAGCGTCAGCTGAATCTGCGCCGACTTTATTAAATGACCTCAAGCCGCGGAATAGTCACATGCTGCTCCACTACAAGCAGATTACAAACCAGCTACCATGAGGTGAAGGCAGTATTTGGCATCAGCATTCTAGTTTCAGTATTATTCACAACTAACTCTCCTTTCACATCTCAGGTAATATCATTATTCTCCCAGAGTTGCCAAATTCCTTCAAATGAATTTGTTGGGCATTTTCACGAAGCACCATCTAAAAGCCTGCACTATTGGTTATTATTTAACATTTTCAAAACGGAGAGGCGACGCCCCTCCTTTAACACTCACGGGTATAGTTCCATATTCAGGTGCACAGAATATGGAACCACCCATTACAAGTAATCGATGACCAAGGGGGTAATTCTCCATTAAATTATAAATGCTTAAAATAGAAAGTAACAGTACTTTTTTTTAGAATCGCCGGTGCCTGAGAGGTTCAAGAAGACATGGGAATTAATTTTCTTTAACAGATTTCCCAAATACTCAATGGGTGGGAATAAATCTGCTCAGCTGTTTAATAGTAATCTGACAAACGTCTTGATGAAATTACACCAGGGGAGGGTAGAAAGACATTTTTTTTTTTATCGGAGGAAATGATTCTTTTCACAAGCGACCACATTACGACAATTAAGAATTTAATCAAAATTAGCAGAAATAAATATTGGAATATTTAAAAAAAAAGATTCATTCTTCAGAGTATCTGGAGCACTGCTGGTCATCCGATCCTCTGGAACTCTCTGGTGTAATTGTAAATCTGGACCTGAGCCAATTAGAAGACAGAATGTAATTAATTGTTTTCTCACCTTCCCGATACTTGGAGATGAGTTCATCAGTCAGTTGAGCTGAGATGCAGAACCATCGTCGCCACTTGAAATTCTCACAGTAGATATGTTATTGAAAAAACAGGCTGATATTCCACCTAGAATTTACGTAAAGTATTTATTTCGAAGTATATTTGCTGCAGTACCCAGTAGCTTGGAATACAATGGTTCAATATCCTGCCTCCAATATTGTTTAAGCTGCAACTGTCGGAGACTGAAGTGACAATGGTCGAAAGTTAATTGTTAATGCTAAAGTAACAAGAAAGACTTTGCATGGTTATAATGCTCGACTTTGCAAAATGTACATTGATTTCCGGACTACTCATAGAGGGCGAGCAGGTAGACTTAAATTGGAGGGAACAATGGTGAACGACTGACACTGAAAAGAGTTGCATGAGAGTCGATTATATTGGTTACCATGCTATAGCATGAACGTGTAACATTAACGTGATATTGGCCAGCTGACAGTCCGGGAAAAGAAACCTCGGTATTTAAGTTCACATCTTCCGGTTGCAGAATGCCAGTCATTAATGAGAAATGCGAACCAAAATAAGTATGATTTTTATTGAATCAATATTATTTAGTCAAGGGAATGATGTCCCGCCTAGTGATCACCTGCTGGTATCCCCCAGGTTCCCGATGTTATTTATTTCTCCAATGAAAAGGCAGAGGCAACATGTTAGTTTAATGGCTCTATATTTTACCTAGTGCACCGTATAATTCAGCCTATCCATATTCCCAGGGGAATTATGCTTAATCTTTTTAACATATACGTTTATCCACGGTAAACTTAAAAGTAACAGATTTGATATAAATGTTGATGTTTCACGACTACGTTACAGTTTCTATGTATTTGGGGAAATCATAGTTTTTAAATGAATGTTTAAAATAATAGTATGAATAGATTGACTACTTTTTTAAAAAAGATATTCTCCAGTTAGCTGTAGCTCAACACTTTTGACTCGGATTATAAAGCATTCAACGTGATGCTATTTCCTTATGAGTTTTATTTTTTATTTTTGTCAAATCCTCGACGTTGATTATCTACCAACATGTATTTAAACATAATATATTTCCCTCTAACTGAACAAACTGTCCACTACCTATATACATTTGGAATTGTTAAAACTTATGTCTCTTGTCTCCGATTTAACTGCATCACTCGCCAACATGAGATTCATCTCTACATTCCATGTTTATTCATTCCATCATCATGTTTAATGATAGGGGTGCAAACTAGATCTGAGTCAGCAGAACATAGTTTTGCCTATTTAGTTTCTCGAGATAATAACATAGTATCATTTCCGGCTGATAAAGAGGCCATTCACAATAAGTCTTTTTTGGCTCTGCAGGAGCCCGCCGGTCATCCTTCATTGTAGACTTGGTATTGGTAGACACTCAAGTTTCACGTGAATTTCCAATTACCCTTTGAAATCATTCATTATTTCCCCGTCCACCACATTCCTGTTCTTCACTGCTCAGTGTGCAAAAATATTCCATCTCAAGTCCCCAACCATCTTTTGCGCAAAGCATTCTCTCTGCAAGCTTTACTCCTTCTGCTTTAGTTAATAGGGACCGTTTACTCTTGTCTCCATGTGCGAACCTAGCAACAACTGGTGATCTTCTAGCAATTACACACCTGACCTGAATGAGAATCACACCCCTCCCTTCCCCACCCCCAAACGGTGCTTACACCCTAACAAAAAAATACAAAGCCAATATTCCGGTCTTAATATTGTAAATAAAATCCCCCAGAACGGGCATCATTTTGGTGGACAACCAATGCACCTTGCAAATGTCTTTCACATTCACCATAAAGCAGTGCCACTACATCTGGCCGTCATGCCCTACTTGCAGTGCAACGAGAGCTTTCAGCATAACTTCCCTTCCTCTGTTGTCAATGACTTTGCACTCCACTTGGAAGTGTTTTTGGAAGAACAATTGTGCAAGAAGGGACCATGTAACATGAATATCTTGTGAAGTGGGATCAAAAATAAAATAAAATATAAATAAAACTGACAAGGTGATAGTGGAATAGAATGGCATTCGACATTAAAGGCAACTCAAAAGCTCTCTGGCTGCATATGAATTTTAAGCACATAGGAAAATGGAATGGACATACATTTAGGAATATCTGCTTATAGGCTCTGGACAAGAATGGAACAATTAATGAGTAACTATATCTCTGTTTACTCACTAAGTCTAATCTGAAAGCACATATCGTTGAAACCAGAAACAGCAGAATATCCATTTGCATCGTGCCCTCTCGAAGTAATGCCTGCTTCAGTAGTGCGGGATGCATATGTATCTCCATTCTCTTATGTTCCCACACACTCTTTAGAAATGATCCCAATTCTATTTGGTCTCTATATACACCTTAGCAGAAATGCATGCCTTCATAACTGCCAATATAAAATTCCATTTCCCTCCTGACTGCCCAACCTGCTAGCCCAGTTTGACATATTTCAGCAAATCCTCATCACCCTTAATTTTATCTCCTCTAATTCAACTAAACTATAATCAGCAAGTTTTCAAATTCAACTCTATATTTCAAGCTCCAGGTATTCCAGATCGAGCAAGAAATTCGACATTTTGAAAAAAATGAACCTTTTTAAAGGCTTCGTTGTTTTCCTCATTTTAAGTTTTAATTTGTTTTATGCAATTGGAAAGAAACCTTATTACTCCGTGAAACTAAGTTTTCTTGTTAAATATATTTTAAAATAGCACTTTGTCGAGTGCTTTCTTAAATCGATGTAGAGATTTTCCTCCACACACCCTTGATCGAATTCCTCCATAACTTCATCAAAAAAATCAACTAGACTAATTAGGCATCGTCTCCCATCTAGACTATGTCGCTCGCTATATTAAAATAAATTTATTCTCTCAAAATGCCTGCCCCCCAACAGCCTCCGTCCCTCCCCCCAACACCGGAAAAGCCACCGGCCATGGGATACTGTTGTAAAACTTTACTTACAATTGATGTTAAACTATCTGGCAGGTACTTGTACAAAGTGTTCACATGCTTTCTTGAATCTGAGTGTCACTCTTCAATCATCTGGCACATTCATTATATCAAGAGAAAATTGAAACATAATGGCTTTTGTACCCCACATCTTATTGAAAACATGGCATTAAATATGTTCTGTCGAACGGTCATGAGGACTCGAAACGTCAACTCTTTTCTTCTCCGCCAATGCTGCCAGACCTGCTGAGTTTTTCCAGGTAATTCTGTTTTTTTTTGGATTTCCAGCATCCGCAGTTTTTTTGTTTTTGCTTTTATCCCACTTTATTTTCCTTGCTTTAGGTCCGCTTATATCACTGCATATTTATTGCTCAAATATGTGTGTTCCTGCAATTTTCACCCTCTATCTCCATTTCACGTTAACTGAAGGGCCATGGAATTCACGGGGTAGCGTTTGATTATTTGTTTCCTTTTGTGTCAAAATAACCACATACATATTACCCTTGTGTCTTCTAACGCATCCACACATTACATCATTAACCGGTAATCAATATTGCCACATACATTTATTTTTGCATTTTCCTTCTCTCTCGCTTTATTCTCAAAATGCCATAGCCTAGTAAAATAATTGCACGGATCTCACCATTTGGAAGATACAATTCCAAATTGTAACTTTATCATACTGCCACACAGCTAATTGATCCTATACAATAGGTTGTGCCTGCTTTCTTCCAGGGAAGCCTAAGTCAGCACTCCAGAATAATGCCCTACCTGACAGTGGAATATAACCTGAAAAAGTGTCTACCTCCTACAATGACCTAAACGTATGAAAAGACATCCACATGTAAGCCTGAACTTCCCTGTCTCAGTGGTGTCCATTTGCATGAATGTATGATCCAGGAAAACTTTGTATTCCTTCATGTATTGTCTTTATGCAGCTGCCTCCCAAACTGTGAAAATTAAGTGAAGCAGCTCGGGAAGCATCGCACACTGCTAGTCACACAAGGCATGTAATGCATTATTGATTAAACACAATGGGAATTACTTTCAAACAGGAGATTTTTGATATTTACATGCAGTTGTAAAATTAAATGTCTACATATCCAATATGATGTAAAAGAAAAACATTTTTTTTCACAGCTCCTTAGACGAGCTCCTTCAATTTGGAAGTAAGGGAAAACAGATATTTGGCTCACCGAATAATCAACTCAGTGCTTTCCTTAAATGTTGTGGTTTGTCTCTAGGTTCTTTATGTCTTCCTTGTGATTTTCCGATGTATTTGAACTCGAGAGTGTCCTGCTGGGATTTTGCGGCTGACTCACTCGCCATGCAATTGACACTCCAGAAGCCTTGGCTTCAACTTTCCCTCTGCCCTTGCTCCCACTTCCTCTCGGTCTGTTTTTTCTGCTTTCTCCAAAGGACTGGCAAAAATAATTCCTTCAGTTCTTCGTCCAAATAATATTTCACAAACGGCTTGGCACTTTATCATGATCAAATTCCGGAATCTTGAAAACAGTTTACTGTTGAAATCTCCTTTTTTATGGAGGGAAACATTAACATTAATGGCAACTCAGAGAAGATTCCTTCGACTAATTCCTGGAAGGCGGGGGGGGGGGGGGGGGGGGGGGGGGGGGGGGGGGGGGGGGGGGGGGGACGTACGTGAAAGGGTATTCTGGTTTGTCTTGAATGCATTGCATTTTAGTAGACTGAGAAGCAGACATATTGAAGTTTAAATGGTCCTGAAGGGACCTGAAATGGTGGATACCCTAAGGATTTTTCCCCTATTGGGTGAGTCAGGAAGTGGCCGACACAGTTAACAAAGAAGGGGTCTGCAGCACAGAGATTAGGAGTTGCCCATAAACCCTAGGTGGTCGTGAGTATGAGGGTCTCTCTATCACGGTAGATCCAAGGTCATTAATTATTATTAAGGTTCAGTTAGGTCGATCCTAGCTTGACCAAAGAGTCAGATGGTGGAGAGTGTAACCAGAAAAGTCGAGTTGAAGCTGCAATTAAAACAGGAGTTACCTTACTGAAAGAAGAAACACGCTTGAGGGGCCATATGCGGATGCCTGCTCCTAATTTGTATGTTCGCATGTGTGACCATCGCATTGCACATGTTTCATTTTTCCTAATCGCATGATCTACTCCTCCAAGGGAAGACGCTAGCTGTAACACCGATTGCAAATGAAGCCAAGTCAAATGCAAAATCCAGTCGATGCACAAGACAGACCTTTGTGGCAGCATCAGAGAAAACACCAGGCTGAGCAAATTTTAAAATATAATCATTTCACTGTCCATACAGCTGTGTAGATGTCTTTATTTATTAAACCTTGCTCTTGATCAAAAATAATTGCCTTTTCATTTGGATGTCAGTTCCAGCAACAACTCTTAAAACGGATATCACAGAAGAAATTTGGCCGATTCTGAATATGCATCTTAGAGCTAACTTCCACCTGTCTTAATATTCCATGCAACATCAAACACGACTGACTTGGAAGCAGGAATTATGGGAAAATCTATGAACATATATGCACATCTGAATCATACAGAAAACAACAATAATGGTCGGAAAGCAACCATTCCCCTACTTGTCTGCACGACTTCGGAGCTCCATTTTTCAGACCAGCACTTCAGATCCTGGCATCTTCAGATATGCTGAGAATGCTTTCAACATAACTGCTTCCATCTAGCGCTGCATAGTCAGGTGAAGGTAAGCAACATCACTTTATGGCTGTGTTCCAGTAAGTGTTTGATTACACCTTAATTTAAGACACTTAAATACACTTACATTACATTGGTGTATGAGTCTCTTCGTGAACTCACTTGTAAATAGTTAATAGGGTGAATATGTAGGCGAGTAAATGGATATGATGAGTGAGGTAGATGGAAAATGAGATAAAGTGGGTGAGTTCAATGGCTAAAGGTGGTAGTTGGGTTGAATTGCAGGTGAGTTGTCTGGCAGATGGGCAAGGTGGTGGATTGCCAGGGTGGCTACATGGAAGGTGACTAAGGTGGCGCTGGGTATGGATGCAGGCAACTATGGGAGTTGGGTCTTTTTACCAATGTGCAGAGTGGTAGATTGTCACCTGGTCAGGGTTGCAGATGCATAGAATGGTTAAGTGTGGTTAGTATGATTTTGCCGCCATGGGACTGAAGTGACTCGGGTGGTGATGTCCGCTCAGAACGTGTCGGGGAGGAATCGGGGATCAGCCTTTCGTCCGATTGGGGAGGGGGGAATCAGGATGTAAAGGACGGGGGCATGGCTGGTGTGATTGTTGAATTGGTGGTTAGGTTTGTATTCTGCAGAGCTACTTGAGGATAGAGGGCTGAGTGGGGGTGATGGGAGGATATCAGTGGGATGTGGGGTGCAATTATAAAGCACACCAAATGTTACGTTTGAATTTGCCTGCCAAATATTTCGTGGGCAAGAATCCACATAAACCTGTCAGTTCTACTAGAAATCTTCGACACTGACTCGGAGTTAGTACACTCCCAGGTGTCCGAAGGTGGGCGGGTTGGAGGCAGTGTAGAGCAATTGCTGTTGGAAGTTCAAAGCTCCTGAACAGTTACCATGGAGATAGTGCCTTTGGCTTTGAGCCAACTGCAAGCAATCATCTTCCGTGTACACTCATTATCCAACTATACAGTAATGCAAAGATCTGCACCCATAATGCTAGGAGAGTTTGATGCTCTCAAGTAAACTAACAAACACACGTAATAAACGGGGGAATATGGACATACATTTTACATGAAGGACAGGAATCTGCTTTTACTCATGTGCTAAGAAACCATAAAATGGAGGAATTGCTGCGAAGCAAAGTGGTGGAATTATAGAAGGGATGATGGGCAATTGCTCATTCAATCAGCAGGAATCTCCGCAAAGTCAGTTTACAAATAATCTTTGATATAAACATAACAAAATCAATTAATAATGCTGGCGCAGAGGCGATGGGCTGCAGTGTCCATTTCTTTCCGTGGCGGAGGGGTTGCATACTGAATAAAAAAAAAAATCAGAGAAGAAAGGAGTGGAACGAAATTTGTTTCGCAGTGACCAATAGAAAGAGTGGGGAATATATGCAGCTCAAAAAAAAAAATAACCGAAGCAAAGAAGATTAACCATTTTAAGCCATCATACAAGGCTACAAGGATTTGAAAATTGTCGCGATAGTCACAGGGTGCTGAAGAGGAGCATGAGAGGAGACGGAAGTTGATAAGGAGCCCAAGAGAATTTGGGAGTTGAAAAGGAGCCGGGAGAGCAGATATGACTGACGGAGTTCGGTGAGGTGAAACAACGTGATCTTTTGTGCAATGTGCGTACAGTTGGTTAAGTGTTTACTACATTTCTCGTTTTTTTTTTATTTTTAAGGTCTCTTTTGTGGTTCCTCCTTTGTAAGAGCTATATTAGGTGACAATGAGGAGCAGTGAAGAGGTGCCCTGGCTTAATTGATATTAATTAATAGTAAGTATCATTCAAAATTTTTATTTTAATGTAAAGTTATAAGTTATAACAGGTGAGTTCAAAGCCATGGTGTTCTCCTCGTGCTCTATTTGAGAATCCGGGAACATTTCCAATCCCTCGGGCGAGCATGTGTGCGTGAAGAGTCGAAAAGCTTCAGCTCCTCGAAGCCGTGTTTCATAGCTGCCGTGTTTCGTAGCTGGGAGGCGGCTGGGGACACTATGGAGAATTCGTCAGGCAGAGAATATTGTGGATAGAACATATAGAGATGTGGCCACGTCACAGGCTAAGAGTCCAATGACAGGATGGGATTGGGTGAGCAACCAGCAGGTCAAGAAGGCTAGGCACACAACGCAGGAATTTCCTGGTGCTATTCCACTTCAAATCAGATACAACACTTTGGATGCTATTGAGGGGAATGTCCTCTCAGAGAAAAGCTCTAATAGCCAAATTATTGGTCCCGCGATTGACCCTGCTTCCCATGGGAAGTGAAGAACGTGTGGGGATGCAATAACTATAGGGGATTAAATTGTAAGAGGAAGAGATAGGCGTTTCTGTCGCCGCATAAGGGACTTCAGAAAGTTATGTTCCCTCCGAGGTGATTGGTTCAAATATGTCTCAGAGTGCCTAAAGAACATTCCGAATGGAGAAGGTGAACGGTCATTGGTTGTGGTACACATTGGTACAAAAAATTTTGGTAAAAGCAGGATGAGGTTCCAAAAGCAGAATATAATGAGGTAGGGAGTAATTTCAAAACTGGAAGCTCAAAGTTAGTGATGTCAGGATTACTGCAAGTGCCACGTCAAATCAGAGTCAAAATATCTGTGTATGTCAGAAGAACACGTGCCTGAAGAGATAGTGTGAGGTGGAGGTTTTCAGATTTATCTCTGGAACAGTGTGACCTGTTCAAGGGGAGGGGGTGGGCCACTGCTCACAGGATAGATTACACACGGGCTGGACCGGGGCTGTTGGCCTCAGGGGAATATTTGAAAGAGTAGCTGGGGAGGGTTTAAACTAAAATAACAGGGGGAAGGCAACCTATGCAAGGAGTCAGACCAACAGGAAACAAGAGCATAAGGCGATAAGGGGGATGAGTAAACTGATGGGCAAAAAATCAAGGAGAAGATGAAGTTAGGGCCTCTGTAGAAAATATGTGGAATGGGACTAGGAATGCTAAAAACTCAAGCATTAAAACTCTGTGACTTTACGTGAGGGACATTCGCAATTATATGGATGAATTAACCAGACAAATAAATGAAAAGAGGTATGATATAGGCGAGATAAGGGAGTCATGGCTGTAGGATGACTCGGAATGTGAACTGAACATCCAGGGATGATCAAAAGTTAGGAAGGAAAAACAAAAAGGAAGAGGAGCTGGAGTGGAATTGCTTGTTTAAGAGGAAATGTGCACAATCGTGAGGAAGGATATTAACTCTGACAATGTGGAGTCTGCATTGGTAAGGCTGTGAAACACTAAGGGGCAATAAAAGCGTAATGGGGGCTTTCTATAGACCCTCAAACTGTAGTGGAGATGCTGGAAAGGCTTTCAAGAGGAACTTAAAGACGCATGTGTTAAACGAAAATCTGTAATTATGGTATGCATATACTTTTAGTAAAACAAATTAGCAACAACATCGTCGAGGACGAATTCCTGAGCTGTTTCAAGGATGGTTTCTGGACCAATACGTTGAGGAACCTAATGGAGAACAGGCCATACTAATCTCAGTATAGTCTAAAGATGAATTAATAATTTGCAAAATAATTGAGTCCTTTGGGAATCCGTGATCATAAAATTCTTGAAAAAGTTGGTTATTTATATAGCTGACTTTGAGATTTGGGTCTGAAACTTAGTAAACTACGAATGCATGAGGCACGAGTTGCCCTTGATGGCTTTGGAAACATTACTTAAAAGGATGACAGGGGTTTTGCAATCACAATATTTCAAAGAGCGCATGGATGAACTGCAACAATTGTTTTTTTTTTTACTGTCTGGAGCAAAAGTACAAAAGTTAAACACGAAATGTGGCCAAACCATGACCTATAAGGGAAATTAGAGATAATATCATATCTGAGGAGGAAACATGGAAATTGGCCAGAAAAGTACGACAGAGCCGAGATTTGGGAGCCATTTAAAATTCAGCAAATGAAGACCAAGGTATTGATTAAGAAGGAGAATATGGAGTACGAGAGTAAGCTTGTGGGGAACTTAGAAAGTGTTTTTATAAGTTTATTTCGGTGTTTTTTTGACGAGGAAAAAGATTTGGGAAGGCAAATGTAGGTCCCTTACTTTCAGAAACAGGGGAATTTATAATTTTGGAACAAAGGAATGGCTGACCATCTAAACGCAAAATTTTGTTCTGCCTTGACAAAGAAGGATAAAAATAACATGCCAGACATGTTGAGGAACACAGGGTTTCCTAAAAGGGAGGAACTGAATGAAATCCGTAGTATATTGGAAAACGTGTGGCCAACTTCATTGGATTGAGGGCCGGTAATTACCCAGGGCCTGATAATCTACATCCAAGAGTACTTAGGGAAGTTATTCTTGGAAGAGTTTTTGCACTGGTGTTCAGCTTCCGAAATTCTATAGATTCTGCAACAGCTCCTACTGATTAAAGGGTTGCTAATGTAACCATGCTGTTTAAAAAGGGATGTAGAGGGAAAATCGGGATCTTAGACCTTTCAACTGGACGTCGGTAGTGGGGAAAATTCTGGAGTCCAGTATATAAATTTTAACCTCAACATCTTGAAAACATGGAATAATCGGACAGAGAGAGCATGGATTTAGAAAACGGAAATCAGGTTTGACAAATCTCCTGGATTTTTTCGAGGATGTAATGAGTAGAGCTGATGAAGGGAAGCCAATGGATATGGCTTGTTTCGGCATTCAGAAGCCGTTTCATAAAGACCCACTTTAGAGATTGTCGTTTAAAAGTGAAGCACTTGGGACTGGGGGGTAGACTGTTGAGTTGAATAGAAAAATGGTTGGCAGCCAATAAACATCGAATATAAATTACCGTTTTTTTTTCCTCGAATCGCAGGCTGTGACTAGTTCGATAATTCAGCGATCTATTCTGAGACCCCAGCTATGTACATATTATATTAATGATGTACTTGAAATCAATGAATATAATATCTACAAATTTGCAGAGGACAAAATGCTGGTTGGGAAAGTGTGCTGTGCGGGGGATGCAGAAATGCTTCTCTCATTTTCACAATTTGACTGTGTGGGCTAATGAATTGCTGATGCAGTATAACATGGATAAATGTGAGGTTAACCACTTTGGTAGCTAAACCACAGAACGGCAGATTGTTATGTGAATTGCTATACATTGATAAAGGGTATTGTGTTACAAGACCTCGGTGTGCTTGCATAAATCTCGCTGAACTTATGCATGCAGATGCAGCAGGTGGTAATGAGTGCAAATGAAGTCCTTGAAAGCCTAATGAATCGAGTACAGGAGCAGGGATTTCTTGCTGCATTTATGCAGGTCATTGGTGCGAACACAGCTGTAACATTGTAACCAATTTTGTTTTCCTACCAGAGGAAGGATGTTAGTGCTGTGGAGCTAGTGCAGCATAAGGTTTACGAGACTGATTCCTGTAATGGCGGGACGGAAATATAAGGGAAGATTTCTGGGTTAGGACTATATATTCTCTGGAGTTCAGAAGATCCTACGGGAATCTCCTTGAAACCTGTAAAATTCTAACAACAATTAACAGGGGAGATGCGGGAAGGATGTTGCACATGGTGGGGGAATCCAGAACCAGGAGTTGAAGCGTGAGAATATGGAGTAGACCATTTAGGACTGAGTGAGGAGAGATGTCTTCACCAAGAAATGGTGAGCCTGTGGAATTTGCTACCACAGCAAGCAGATGAAACTAAAATATTGCATGTTAGCTGGAAGGAGTTAGGTATCGCTTGAGGTGAAAAAGGGATAAAAGGATAAGCGGAAAAAAGCAGCATCAGGCTATTGAGTTGACTGATCGCCATGATCATAGCGAATGGCGAAGCAGGCTTGAAATACTGAAGGGCCTAATCCTGCTAATATTTCCAATATATGTCAAGAAGTATGGTACCCTTTTGATAAGGATTTCATTGTTTTTACAGCGATTAATGTGCTGTTGAAAATGCAAATTGTTCAGCATGCATCACCACAGGAAGTATGCAAATTGGCAAGTTTTAATGGTATTGGCGCATTTTTAAGTTAAAAATAGCCCATTGGAATAGATTTCTCCTGACATTATTCAACAAAGAACATTAGTTTAGTTTACCAATCGCTGAAGCCCTGTTGGGAAATTTATTTTTAAGGGACATTAACACAGCTTGGCTACGGCAATACTGTTGAAGCTATAAAGTGGGTGCGAACATGTGTAAATGGATGAGGAAAGTCGGGTGATCGAGATCATACAACGATCCAAAACATCCACGGGGTTTTGCAATCCATTAATGTGAGCAATTAACAAAATGTAGGGATGCGATTGTGGCTGTGGGCGAAGTGAGTGGGCTGCTGGACGGTGGTGGTTGCTGTCTGGTGAGCGGTGTGGGAAGTGGTAGTGCAAATCGGCTGTGGACCAGGAAAGCGGTCTGGGGCTGGTAACCTTTTAAAAAAAAAAATCAATACAACAGATTCCAGGTTGCAAAATCACGCGGTCATTAAGTGTTACAAGCTTAATGCAATATAGCGTGGATGAAGGAAATTGGAATCAAAAATACCTGAAAAAACTCTGCAGGTCTGAGCATCTGTGGCGAGAACTACAGTTAATGTTTCGAGTATGTATGATTCAACACCAGAATTAAGAAATAAAGAAATGAGGTGGAATATAAGCTCGTTGAAGTGGGGTATGACAGGTAGAGGGTCACTATTATGAGCTACTGTGTTGAGAAAACAGCTCAGGTGGAAATCGCCTGTTCAGGGATTCAACCCCCACTCAGCAGCCACAGAGCTCAGGGCGGGCCACACGTACAAGGTGCTCCGTAGGACCAGCATTGAACTTCCACGAAGCACCATCTCTTGAAGAAAAACAGCTTAAGTCGTTTGAACAGAAAATAAACGCCTTCTAAAGCAACAAAATGTGACTCCATGGACATCCAATATCCGGCTATGAATTCGTAGTTTATGAACCTGCTCAGCAAAATCCATCTATTGACAATGAATGGAACTGCGCTTTTCAGATTCTACTGGAGATATATAGTGATTTTAAATAAAGGTCTTCATTGCATCAAATATTCAGTACCATAAAGATCCACTTAAACTCCAGACAACGTTGTGAGATCAGCTAAGGTTTGAAGTCAACTTCTGAATCCAAAATGTCGTGCTGATGGCCAGCAGCATGTGCAGACAAGGGGAAAAGGGAAAATAAATCAGTCGAAGACGTCTTTGAAAGATAACAGAGATGATTATCACATCAACTCCAAGGTTCGCTTTCAAAAAGGATCTGCGTGATTGAAATAAATAACTGAAAAATATGTTTTCAATAGCCCTCTCAATTGCGGCATAGGATAGGGGATGCAGGAGCCAGCTGACAATGTTTTTAAGTATTTTTGGAACAGCAATATCTATGGGTGAAGTAGCCCCAACATCTAAATGGGGATGTTTAGCGTAGCAGTAACACAATTAGACGAGTAATCCAGAAATCAATTCCACTCTTCAATTCCAATAAACTTCAAACAAGTAAACCTGGAACTTAAAATAGAGTCTCAGTAATGGTGATCATTACAACCTTGTCGATTGGTTTGAGGTCGACTTACTTCACTAATGGAAATAAAAGTTGCTGTCCTTACTTAATTGTGACTCCAGATCTACAGAGATGTTGGTGACTCTTACATTGCTTTTGAAATGCCATAGGAACTCCTTGGCTGTTTCAAAGGTGCTGCAGTTTCAAAGTAGAAAGGAATGAACGAGGATAAAACAATTAACCGTTCCTCTCCCATGTTGAACAGCAAATAGAATAAATTGCGAGATGTCAAGTGGGCAAAATGCACACTGCTTTAGGGGCATCCAAGTCCATCTCTAAGAGACACGATCTGGACAATTGTTAATCTAACAGACTCCGAATGGACATAGCTTCCCGATTGGTTATGTGGCAGTTGGATAGTAAGACAACATGGTAGGGTGGCGGGGGGAGCGTAGGAGGTTATGGCATCGTCCTCATCAACTTCCTAGTTAAAGCCTATAATAGTGTTGATTGACATGGCCACGAAAACCTTTATGGAGATAAAGCCCCATCTTCGTTCTGAGTTCAACCATCAGCGTCTTGTCTCGTAAAATCGGCGTGCTAAATCAGAAATAATTGGAACAGACCATGCTGCATGAAACTGGACATCAACAATCCGCTGTGGCCCATCGTCAGCAGCAGAATTCCAGAATCTTATTCAACCACATCTTGTGACATCAGGGCATAAATCTATCGACCATTCCCATGAACACAGAGGATCAGCCCTGTTGAAATAGGAATGCAGAAGGACATGCCTGGAGCAGCATGAGGCATAGATTGAAATGCGCTGTCAGACAGCTGACATTTCAACACAGGCTTAGGGGCATGCCGGACAGGGGAAGCCGCAGGCAAATTACAGATAATTTTGATCTGACAAACAACACATTAGAGCGAAACTCTGGATTCCACCACATGCAGTAGAAAAGTATGGTTGACAATTGAGCTGTTAGTGGAGATCCCTATCCTCAAAGATGGGGGAGAGCATCATATCAGTGTAAAAGACAAGGCTGATATATTTTCAACTACTTCCAGCCAGGATTCCGAGTTATGGTCGATCAGACCATAACTCCAGACGTCGCCATCATCACAAATGTCAGTCTAAAGCTAGTATGCTTCAATGCACCTGATAACAAGAAATTGCTGATGACACTAGATATGCCAAACTCTATAGGCCTTGACAACTTTCCGAGAATTGAAACAATGACTTGCCCTCCAGAAATATGAAAGAAAACTAGAGCTTTGGCAACTATTTGGGAATGTAGCAACTCACACATATACATCCTTTCAGCAAAAAGCTTGAAAATCCAATTTGAACAATTTCTGCCTCTACCATCAGCAAAGTGATGGAAGGAGCCCCAGAACAGAGATGGGTAGTAGCATTACTTGGCAAACCATTACAACTGGTGACTCAGCACTTGACTTCAAAGAGGCCTAGGTCCACACATTGAAAATAGCTGAAATGATTTGTTCAGCTGAGGGTGATAACCCTTGTCATCAAATAAGCACCATACCGAGCATTGCATCAAGGAGTCTCTATGATAACAATGTTAATGAAAATAAGGGGGCGGGGAATATTCTGCATCATTGGAAGCATGTCTAGGTCAAGTGCAAAAGCTGTATTTGTTGAATCTCAATCATCAATGTCCTGGAACAACTCGTCAAATGTTCGTCAAGGTTGTAAACCAGTCCCAATCAACTTCAGTTTTTAAATCATCATCTCCTTCATCATGGGTCAGAAATAGTATTTTTTTTTTCATGATTACACACTTAGCTCAGAAGTTGAAGCATTCCAATTCGTTAGGCAGCCAAACCCAGACAAAATGCAACCTTTGACCAGAAGCCAAAGTAATATTAGCCCAACGCAAGTGCCAGTCAAAGTTTGTATTCAACAAGATATTCTAAAATTACATTCTTAAAGGACAATGAGAAAGATTTTTAGAGCGACGGGAGCATTTTGACAAGATTATCTTACCCAGTTGCATTAAGTTCTCATGGGCCTTCAAATATCATGTCAACTTTCACGTGATATAATTTGTTGAACAGTGAGCAACAAGGGCATGGAAAGATTTGTCTTTACAGGTGATGATTATAAGGGACATGAACCGATTCAGCGCAAAAGGCCGCCCACGCCCATTACTATTCCATTAGAAAAATTTTGGAGAATATCTGCTGACATATTTGCTGCCAATGGCTTAGGCTTCTGACTTTTTATTTATTTATATTTTGCCACCTGAATATCAAATGCATTGGCAGACAATATGACACAACATTCAGTCGTTTTGTTCAAAGGGAAGATAATGTGGGTAAATGTTCACATTACACAAATAAACCATTCCATGCATGTGCACATTTTTCGTTGTAAACCAGGCCAAGTCATCCTCAAACTATCAGAGGTCAAGTGGGTTAGTAGTAAAGCCGCCACATTCAAACATTTTGAAGCACACAGAGATCAGTCAACATATGAACTTCTTAATGTTGCACCTGCGAGCAATACAAACATATCGGCGATTGCTATCCCCAATAGGGATTTTGCTTGGAAGGAAAGTCAAGACAACACTCCCAAGTCATCATTTGACCAGCGTATCATCAAAGTGAAAAGAAGAAAAATATAAGTAAAAAAAAAAACAGGCTTGACGTTCCCTCCTTTATAATTCAAGCTAAAGCTCAAATAAGAAGAGACATAATTTGCCGAGAAACTGTGAAATGTATGAAGTAAATCCAGAGTATATGGGGTAAGCGCCCAAGAATGTAACAACTTTGAGGAAAAATAGGTGAGAGTACTATCTACGACATTGAAAGCTAAAGCTCCTACAGCTTATTATACTTTGCATTCACGTCATGGCTATTGGCATCTTGCCTTTTTGTAATTTAATGAATTCCTATTTTGAATCCAAACTTTATATTATAGCTTTCCGAATGTAGCTGAAACCAAAGCCCGAATTTAAGTCCCCCCATCTCAAACAACGCCACCCCCCCCCCCCCCCCCCCCCCCCCCCCCCCCCCCCCACCCCCACCACACCCCCGCCCCACCAGCAGCCCCCGCTTGTGGTTATTACGTGGGTGCTGGTGGAGTTTGAAATCGAGTTGGGGACCTTCATATGCTCCTGGAGGTCTTGGCTCCAGGGAAGGGGAGTGTGGCATGCAGCATGGCGTGGGAACCTATACCACCATCTTTCCAACCACCTCTTTGCTCACCACCTAAGAACGGAGTGGGGGCTCCTCGAAATCTGCAGCATGCGCGCCATAGTAAAATGACCAAAAAAGGCTTAATTGGGCTTTTTTTCTTCCTTTTTGACAAGCATAATACGCCATAATACGTTTAGCTGTGGCAGCAATGCAGGACCCTGAAGCCTGGTGATAGTGTGGGCAGGAAGAGAGCGGCAGCTCTTGGTAGTCCTTTGCCGAAAGCCTGGCCATTAAGCTACCATTGAATGAAAGACTCCCTAAGGGTGATACCTGATTCATTGCCACCCCCTCTCTCTCTTAATCTAACTCGTTCTCCAGGAACTGCCCCTGTTCTTTATGCGCCCAAACCATGGACTTCCGAGCATTGTTCATCAATTGACTGGCCTCCTCTTTTTACCTGCAGTCCAGGCAGCTACCGCTAGCATAATCCTGACTTTGGAGGGACTGATGGATCTGCCGGACAATCCGATTGGCGGACAGCACCTCCTGAGCAATCACCCATCTTTAATGAGACAAGTAATGCTTCATGACTCCCGTGCTGTTGGTCGAGGGCTCGTTCGACCTCACACTGACATGGTTCAGGAGAATGCTGGGCTGCGAGGGGCAGAGCTGGGGACGCATTGTGTTGGTGCGTGCCCCCCAGGCACTGTAATGTTCATCACGGTGTGTGTACGCTACTGACCCACTATTTAAATCTTACGGTTACAACTTTATTTGTTCTTTTTGTTTCAGTTTCATCCAGTTGTTGTCATTGCCCAATTAAATTAATTTAAACGTAAATATTAGAACAGCACTCCGAATGTGAGTTATGTAGCTTCAGTGTATCCATTTCGGACTCAACGTTGATGCTTAACTGTCTATGTTATCTCCCTACATTCTTTAATCATACCAAGTATAGGAATTCTTACGTCACTAGGAGCAAACATTAAAAAATGTGATTTTCTATCACAGATGCTCCATACCTTATGATCTGTTTAGTAAACACATTTGCATCTAAGAGTGAGAGGCTACCAGCCTCCATGGATGCTTCTATCAACTGTTCTAACTCTAAGGCATGGTGAAGCTCCAGATCCGTCCATCTCGCAAGCATGTGTAATTGTTTAGCATCCAAATTCTCTGTGAAGGGGTAAAGGTGATCTGGTTAACGTATTTCCACTGCAAAGAAAATAAAATATTGATACTAACCATTGTCACAACATTAATTGAAACATGATAACACAGTAACATAGCTAATTTGTATCGTGAATGAGAAATGTCAAATTGAGTTTACCGTATTTATGCTTCATGGCAACCTTTGAATCATTAATTGATGGATGATAAAGAAAGGAAACATGGAAACTCGCATTAATGGATTACATCTAAGTGGCCTGTATTGTTCCGTGGAACTTAGATCAGAAGAACAAAGGGGCAAGTGGACAAGTTTTTTTAGAACTGATTAATTGAGAAGTCGGAAATGTTGGAGGAACAACTTTTGCTAAACGTAGGTACTTGTAGTTAAGCACAAAAATATCACTAATGAAATATACATGACTGTAAGCCTGTGATTAAGGCAACTGAGGCTAAATGGCACAGATGGCGATTGTCCATTTGTTTCGATGTTCCGCAGCATATGTGTGGAGTATTTTGCCTTAACATCTGGCACTGCTTAGTGGACTTTTGATGAATAGAGGCCGAAGCTCATAAGTATTTTGTTAAAATAACAGAAATTGTCTGTAATCGAGTATTTGTAGAATAAAAAACGTGATTACTCCAAGTGCTGATCAGAGGTTGCAGTTTAGATTTAATGCCTTGGAAGGATTATTTGCCATTGAAAGTTTGGGCAAGGTTATGGCTTTCAGTTCATTATCTTAGGAGTTAACAGATGTGTTTATGTTTAGGCGTTGGTGTCGTGTTGTTGTCACTCAAAGACCCTGGAAAATACAGCCGGGTCAAAAGTGAAAATTCTGGAAGAAACTCAACCGGCCTAACAACGTCTGTGGAGAGGTAAAACAAGTCAATGGTTCGAGGAGAAGAATCACACAGACTCAAGATGTTAACTCTTTTTATTCCTCCACAGATGCTGTTAGACCTACTGTGTACTGCCCCCGCCCCCCCAACACCACAAACCCACACACACCACACACTACCCCACCCCCCAACACCCCACCACCGCCAACCCACCCCCCCCCCCCCAACCCAACCCCCCAACAACAGTATTTCCTGTGTTTGTTTCTAGCTTCTAGCATTCGCAGTATTTTGCTTTTGAACATCTGGGGATGTTTGCAAGGCAGTTGATAACATCTGAACTAACTAAAATTCAATGGGGAAAATAACACGTATTTCATGATCATTAATCCAGCAATGCACTTTAGAGAAGGGAATGCACTGCCCTTCCCTCTTCTGGCTTATAAATGACTCCAATCCTACAGCTTTAAATCTGATTATTAAATGCCCTCGGCAAGTCACAGAGTTTCCTCACAAATCGCTAACAGGTTCATGAAAATGAAAGAGATAAGTCTCGACATTGGCTCTGAAAATGACAAGAGCAAACTCAATCATATCGCAGCTGCAAACTCCTCTTTACTGGCAGCTAGGGGGACATGCTCCAAAATTGGTAGTCTGATATAGCGATGCTCTAGGATTCATGCATACCTTCCGGAAAATGTTCCACATACCACCATCACCCTCCCTGCCCATATCCTGTCGGACCGTTACGGACAGAACCTTAGAGGCGGCATAAAGTTGTGTCAGACAAACATCCATTCCAGACCCAATGAAGGCTCTTAACTTCACATCAAAAATGCCCAAGTACGTCTCCTGATGATTAGCACGCAAACTCGACAGTCCTCAGCAGGTGTATGAGGGATCCTCAAACACCACTCGAGCGAAACGCTAAGAGAGGAAACGACTTATACTGCATTCTAAGTAAGGGACTTCATGAAGCAGCACGAGAGTGGTTTGCAATTATCACATAGCTGGTAGTCTGTGTCAGCTACACGTGATGGTGCAACAAATATGAGTGATAAGCGTATTTGACCTATTCCTCACAAACTTGTCTAACGCAGATGCCCCTGCCAATGACAGTTTAGTAGGAGTGATCAGCATGCATTAGAGTGGGGATACCTAGTCCCATCTTCACGTTGAGAATACCCTCCACTGTGTTGTGTGGCTCTAAGACTGAGCTAAATGGGATAGACTTCGAACAGATAAAACAATTCAAGTTTGGACAACCGTATGGCTCTTTGGCGCATCAGAAAAGGCAGAACTGTACTCCAACACAGTCTGTAATCTGGTCCTGGAATAAACCCATGGTACCTTTGCCATTAAGCCAAGCTATCAACTCAGGTTGAATGAAGACTGTCGGAGCGCATGCCATGCGCAGCACCTGGCATAACTAAAAATGATCTGTCAGCATACTGTTTGTACATCAATGGACTATAAATAACATTAGCAGCAAATGATATACAGAGCTAAGCTATTCCACAACCGAGGTTTTGGAACTCAGAGCTGTAGTACTGTCACATTGAGTCGTGATTGTAGTGGAGAAATCTTTAATTCATTGGGGCAGGAGTCTCCACAAATATCCACATTGGCAATGATGAGGAGCCTAGGACATCTATGCAAAATATAAGGCTGAAGCATTTTCAACAATCTTCAACAATAATTGCTGAGCTGAAGATCTATATCGTCCTCCTTCAGAGGTCGGAAGCATTAAAATGCCAACATTCTGCCAATTTGTTAAACTATATACATATATATTTCTTGCAATGAGGGAGTCGCCGTGTCACCCAGTACTTATTAGCCATCCCGTTTTCTCCTTGTCCAGACGACATTTGGTAATAAATCACATTTCAGTGGGTCTGGAATCACATGTAGACCATACCATGAAATGGTGAAAGATTTTGTTCCTTCAAAGACATTCCGGGAAACAGATAATTTTTAAAACAATTGATTTTATCCGACATTTAATATCAGATTATTCTTGCTTTTATATTCTACCATCTTCTGTTGCGGGATGTGAAACCGTGTACCCAGTGAATTAGCCTCACTCCCGGGGTTACCAATGACAGCTTCACTATCAAACCGCTTCCTCAAAGAATATGAAGAAATGGCTGAAAGCATTGTGTAGAAGAAAGGCTTTGGTCCCTCACAATATGTTGGCCATTGTTCTGAATACCTTTCCTCTGAACAAGGAGCACCCCTAACCAAGATGGTCTTGTAAACCTATGGCACTCGCAACACTGGCCATCTAAGGAGAAACTTTGAAAATGCAGGTGGCCAGCACTTTGTGCGCATCCCCAGGTACCACTGGGAAGATTGTATTGTGATCACTTCTAGAGCTGCCTTAGGCTATGGGGTGCAGCTACACCCATAGCTTTATTAGTGATGGGGTTTCAGGTTTTGACCCAATGAAATTGAAGCAACCACAAATTATATCAATGTCAGGTTGGCGAGTTCTTGCAGGCGTATTTGCAGACGGTACTTTATACCATGTTGCTTCTATTCTTGAAATTTTGGAGTTGGGGCTGGATGTTTAGACTCCCTTGGTTTGGAAAACGTGATCAAAGTTAACGTGGGGAGTTTCTATAGTGCGTTTCGAAGATTGTTCACTGTTTTCCCACTGTGCATCGGTCGTGGATGAATTGAAGGTTTGTAGATGTGTTGCCAATCAAACAGCCAGCTTTGTCTTTGATGGTCTTAAGCTTCTTCAGCGCTTTTGGAGATGTTTCCAACCAGCCAAGAGTAGAATATTTCAGCACCCTCCTGACCTGTGCATCCCAGATGGTGGGCTGGGTTTGGGGAGGCAATAGGTGAGGTTTTCACCATAATGTTCCTAACCTCTGACCTGTTGAGAGTCGGGGATTCAGCGATGATAATAGCATTGAATATCAAGGGCCAATAGTTAAATTCTCTCACGTTGCAGATGGGAATTTTACGGCATTCGTTTGGTGATAATGGTACATGCCACTTCGCAGCCCAAGCCTGGATATTGCCCCTGCCTTGCAACAACAGGACATGGACTGCACCAAATATAGATGCAGAACAACAAATTATAGAATGACTGTAATGTTGCATCAGATACGTTCACATTTGTATACCATACATGAATTACCGAGAAGAATATGTGAATCTAAGCCGTATATGGGAAGAGAGGTTTTCACTTTGTGGAGCATTGGCACCAGGCCATGGAATAATTGGTCCGGAAACATAGGTGTGTTATAAACTGGGAACATGCTGCCTCAAGGGTTCTTGCATATTATCTGACGAGGGAATTGTAGTCGGTATTCAACTAAATAGTGGTGGCAATTGATCAAAGAAAGAGAGATGTGCCATATCAAAGGTTAGATTCACGTTATTGAGGTTATAGTAATATGGGAAACGAATAATAATATAATGTCAGAGAGGTCTAATGAGAGAAAGAAACTTAGGTTGCAACGAAGATCAAGACTAGATTTTATAAAAATTAGAAAGGAACAAACGAAAGGGATTTTATCTCAGTGTTCATAGCATTCATAACGTAATAAACAAATTGATCTTGCACACTGAGGTAAATAAAGATGACCTGATAACAATTACGGAGAATTGGAGGCAGGATAACAAGGATCCGGTCCTGAAAATGGAGGAGCAAAAGTCATTTAAGAACAATAGGAAGCTACATAGATTTGTAGGAAACAATATTATCAGGGATGGCATTGGAAAAATAGATAGAGATGACCTTAATTCAGGAGATCAGTTGGTGGAAACGGTTTGGGCAGAGAATGGCAACATCGTGGGAAATATGTCACGAGACGGACTGGCTGACAGCCCCAAACAGTAAATACAATGCAATTAACTAAGTAAGGATAAGTATCAGGCTCCTATAATAACGGGAGCCAGTAACGATGGTTTTGGAAAACAACATGTAAATTGGAAATATCGGATTGAAATTAGCATAATGGATTACGAGTTCCAAGAATGCATTCGAAATAGTTTTGTAGAGCAGCACACCCTGTAGGCTAACAGAGATTAAGATATATTATGCTTGCTATTGCATATATAAGATTCATTAATTACATCTGTGTAAATTCCCCTACATAGCAATGACTACATTATTAATGAATGTTACATCAGTATGAAAGGGAGAAGACTGCGTCTAAGATGAATATTTTTTAACATAAGTAAGGCAAAATATGTGGACTTGGAGAGCTGAGCTGGCAGTGCTTAACTCAATAAATAGGCTTGGGGATAGATCACTAGAGGATGGCAATAAAGCGGATATTTTGGAATATTCAAGAAAAGTACATTCTTAAGATAAATAACAAATATATATGTACATGGATGGCCCATGAAATAAATAAGTTGTGGAAAGCATTAAACTTATGCAGTAAGCATGTAACTGTACATAATTGACTGGCAGGTCAATTGATTGGTCAGAATAGAAATAATGGCAGAAAAAGGCAAAAGCATTAACTAGGAGAGAAAATTAATGCGAGAGAAAGCAACATAGAGCTGCAGAAATGGATGGTGAGAGTTTCTACAGTGTTAAACATAAATTCAGTAACTAAACTGAATGTCAGAACACTAGAGAGATAGAATAGTGTTAACAATTAGTTGATAATAAGCGAAATGACGGATGAAATTAACAAATATATTGCTCCTGGATTCACAATACAGGATACACACAAGCATTTCACTATCAGCTGCAGATCAGTAAATGAAAGTGTGAGAGGTATTTGGTGAAGTTACATCCATTCGGGAAGCGGTAATTATCGAGCTGCAGGCGGACAATTATTTGGTCGAGATGGATTTCTTCTTAGGTAAAAGCAAAAATCTGCGGATGCTGGAAATCCAGAACAAAAACAAAAATAGCTGGAAAAATCTCAGCAGGTCTAGCAGCATGAGCGGAGAGGAACACAGTTAATGTTTCGATTCCGTATGACTCTTCAACAGAACTAAGTAAAAATAGAAACGTTGTGAAATATAAGCTGGTTTAAGGTGGGGGGGGGGGGTGATAAGGTAGAGCTTGATAGAGGGCCAATGAGAGTTGGAGATGGTAAAAAGATGTCATAGATAAAAGGACAAAGAGGCGTTGAAGGTGATCATATTATCTTAGGAAAGACCTAATTAAGGGTCGAAAGCAGGACCAGCACGGTACAGAGAGCCCTAGAGCGGTGGGTCGGGGTGAAGGAATAGAACTGGGCTAAAAGGTAGAGATAACACAATGGAAGGAAGTACATTGAAAAACACAATGGAAATAGTTGGGCAAGTAAAAGTCTATATAAATTATTGGGGAAAAAAGGGATCGGAAAGGGCATGGGGATGAATGAGAGGGTTCATTACCTAAAATTGTTGAACTGAATTCAACAATTGAACTGAACCGTTTCTGATCCACCCCCTTCTTTTTCCAATAATTTATATAGATTTTTCGTTTTCCCAATATTTCCATTATTTTTAAATGTATTTCCATCCGTTGTTTTATCCCTAACTTTTAGACGAATTTGATTAATTCACCCCACCCCACCGCCACTAGGGCTATCTGTACCTTGCTTGTCCTGCTTTCTAACGTTAATTAGCACATTCATTATAGAATACCACGACCTTCAACACTTCTTTGTCCTTTTGTCTATGACATCTTTTGACTATCTCCAGCTATCACTGGCCCTCTATCCTACTCTACGCTCTCTCTCCACCCACCCCCCAAACCAACTAATATTTTACCTCTTTTCTATTTTCCTTAGCTCTGTTGAAGAGAAGTACTGATTAAAAACAATAAGTGTGTTCCTCTCTGCAGATGCTGCCAGACATGCTCAGTTTTTCCCAAAAAAAATTGTTTCGGTTATGAAATGTTCTTAGTGTCGGTGGCTAATGAGATCGTAGAAGTGTTGGGTTATTTTTTTAAAAATCCCATGATGCTGCCAAGTTTCTATCAGGCTGGAATGTAGCAAAAATGAAATTTCTATGCAAGGAGGGAGGGAGGCAGAAAACGGGAAATATTCAGCAGATATCTTCATGCATGTGGGGGAGCTATGTGAATAGATCATTACTGGATTAAGAATGGATTAAGCTGGACACTAAAAAAACAATCAGCATTATTTGTGAAAGGAAAATCATGATATCTAATTTATCAGAATTCGGTGAAGAAGTAAAATGTGATGTGCTTAACAGAGGCCTGTAGAGCTGCACTACTTGGAATTGCAGAAGTCATTTGAAAAGGGTCATTTTAAAACGTAACTGCGAAAATTACTTGATTATGGGCTAGGCGCTAACATATAACCATGGGTAACAGATTGTCTGGCAGAAATAGAGACCAAGCAGAAATGGTTGGTAGGATGCGAAGAGTAGAATTGTGCTGGGCCTTCAGCTTTTCACAATTTAGATCAATGACTTCGGCGAAGGGATCCAAGGCATGGCAGCTATATTTGCAGTAGGCGTAAAGATAGGTAAGTAAGAATATTATGAGTAAGGCATAACGAGTTTAGTGAATATATATATAGATGAGTTGAGTAATCGGGAAAAATCGGGCAGATGGGTTACAGTGTGGAATAAGGTGAAGTTTTTCACTATGGCAGGAAGGATTGAAAAGCTCATCAATTCTCAAACAATGAAGGGCTGCAGAATGCATAAGTGGAGAGGAATTAATCTGTTCTAGTGGACGAATCACAAAAAAATATTTTAGGTAAGCACAGTACAGCATCAAGAAGGCGAATGAAATGCTATATTTTATTCCGAGTGCAATTAAACATACAATTAACGATGCTTTGCTTCGGTTGTACAGGGCATTGGCGAGAACACAAATGGGGTACTGTGTACGGTGTTGGTCTCCTGATATAAGCAACGATGTGAATGCATTTGAGGAGGTGCGGGTTGGGTCGGTTTTGATTGGACTGTTGCCGATTAACATCAATATACAGATTGGACCCTTGTGTTATGTGATTAGGTTCAACAGACTTGGCTTGCTTCCTTTGGAGAGTAGAAGAGACAGTGGTGAATTGTTTCAAACATATAAAATTTGAATGGTGGTGAAAAGAGGAAAGGATGTTGTCTCTTGTGTGTGAGGCCAGAGTTAGGGGAGACTGCTTTGAAACTAGTAGTCCGTCCACCTCAGAGGACTGAGTGAGGGCTGTTTGTATTTTTTTTCTCTCTTGGAGGCTTATACGAATTTGCAACTGCCTGCCTCAGAAGACGATGGAAGGCGGATCATATGAAAATGTTTAAGGCAGAGGTGCATCGAATCCTGTTAGCCAAGGGGATGAACGATTATCTGAGGTATACGGGGATCTAAAACAAGAAGCACAAACAGATCATTCAGGATTTTAATGAATGGCTGATTGGAGTTGGGCCGACTTGCTTACTTCTGTTCCTACTTCATATACTCATAAGTTCGTAAAACATCTTAGCAGCAAGAAATCTTTCATGGATGGAGACTAAATCCTTTGGAAATGAATGCATGAAATATTGTACTATCAAAGGAACAAAACAATATATTAAACATAACATTTTGCTGTTAAAGGTCAATGTTAACTTTACTGTAAATGACCCAAGCACACACGATAAATACTTAATGAAGCAAAACATGCTGGAAGATGGGTTGTTTCCAGGGTGGGAGGTGGTTTAAGCTAGTATTGTCCAAGGGTCAATTTTCTGTCCTTTGTATTTTTTTCACTTTCAATAAAAAAACAAATACTCATGCAATGTGAGCACCATCATAAGGCTTGCAGATAATATAGCAAATGATTTAGTTGAGCGATAGTGATAAATATATGTATAAACTTCATGATGACAGCAACACCATAAGGAATTGACCAAAGGGATGAGCAATGCAGCGCTTGTGCAATGACAAGTAAGGTGATTAACTTTGAATGAAAAAATATATAAAGACATAATGTTGTGAGAACACAAATTTGGAAATTGCAGCTGAGCAGAAAGAATTCCATGTCAATATATACACTTTCTTGGAGACAGTAGAGCAAGTTAAAACGTTGCTATCATAATAGTGCTGAAGATGGAGGCATGCTGTCAAAGCTGTCCTTTGAATGTTCTCTTGGACGAAATAATGCCAAATTTCAGTCACCAAAAATTTTTACCGCATGAGTAAATGCTGCTTCATTGCCAACAGAAATCTGAATGGTCGAGGTGTGGCCAGTAAGAATGCGCCAGGAAATATTTGACGCCAACACTTTAATTTAATTGAAATTGACAATATCCCTGGATGTGGTTGCTTGCCCTTTATCAGGCACGTTTCTGCGTTCAATGTATGCAACTTCGAGCAAGTAAGTGAGCCACGTTGCGAGTCCTACTGATAATATTAAATGCCCTCTGAACAATGGCAAATTGGGATGGGCAATGAATGCTGTCCTAGACAGTGACACACACACGTCATGAACTATTAAAAAAAACTTGCAGCCCAGGGTGTGGATACACAGCATCGTGCTGTGAGACTCTACTACCGTGCAAAATGAGGCAGATTGCGAACAAACCTATCAACTGTAAGGCTGAGCATCCATGAGGCGCTGTGTGCCATCAGCAGCTGCAGTGTTGTACGCCTGCAAATCTGTAGCCTTATGGCCCGTCAAACGCTCCACTCTGTCATTGGTATCAAGCCAGAGGATCAACAATGGTTCGATTAAATAGAGAAAGAAGTCATGCCAGGGTCAACACCATGCATAAGTAAAAGTGAGATTTTAGTCAGGTGAAGTTATCACAAAATGCAACTGCTTATCATGCATCATACGCAGCAAGTGATAAACAGAACGAAGCGATCACAAAACCAAGAGATTAGATCGAAGCACGGCAGTGCTGACACATCCAGTCTCCAATTTTGGTGGGCAATTAAAGAAATCAATGGAGGAGACGTCAACAAGACTATCTTCATCCTTAATAATTTGGGAGCCGAGCACCTGCATGAAAACAAAAACGTTGAATAATTAGCTACAATCTTCAGCCAACAGTGCCGAATGGATGATCAATCTCGGCCTGCTCCAGAGCACATCAGCAGCACAGATGCCAGTCTTCAGCTAATTCAACTCAATCCATGTGATATCAGGAAATGTTTGCGAGCAATGTATTGTGCAAAGGCTATGGGTCCTGTAAATATTCCGGAAATACTACTGAAGACTTCTGCTCCAGAGCTTGCTGAATCCAAAGCCAAACTGTTCGAATACAGCAATTACGGTGGGATCTAACCAGCTATGTGGAAATTTGCCCAGAAATGTCCTGTAAAAAAAAGCAGGACGGATCCTACCCGACCAATTACCTCCACATCAGTCTAATCTCGATGCTCAGTTAAGTGAAAGAAAGGGTCATCAACATTGATACCAAGCGGCATTTGCTAAACAAGGAGATGCATACCATCAACAAGTTACTATTCCGCCAGAGCCACTCAGCTCCAGACCTCATTACAGCCTTGATACAAACATGGCTACAAGAGCTGAACTCCTGAGATGAGGTTGGAGTAATTGCGCTTGATATCAAGGCAGCATTTCTCTGACTGTGATATCAATATCCCGATGCAAAACTGGAATCAATGGTAATCAAAGGGAAATATTTTGTTGCTTGATATTATGCCAAAACAACAAGGAAGATGGTTTTGGTTGTATCAGGTCAATCATCTTAATTCCAGGGCCTCACTACGGGGTTTTGACTGGGTAGTTCACCAGGACCAGTAATCTTCAGCATCGTAATCTATGACCTAACTGCCAGCTTAATGTCAGTTATGGAATATTGGCTGATAGTTGAACAACTTTCAGTTCAATTCTCAACTCCTCATACATCGAAACTGTCTACGCCCCATTGCAGACATTTATGGAGAATATCCAGGCTTTGGCAGACAAGTGGCAAGTAATGTTCGGGCTACACATTTGGCAGGCCATGACCATCTCCAACAAGAGATAATCCAATCATTGCCGCTTGAAGTTCAATGGCATTACCATTAATGATTCCCTCACTATCAACTTCCTGGGGGCTACCATGGACCAGAAAAATGACTGGCCTTGCTTTACTAAAATAAAACTGTGGCTATAAGAGCAGTTTGGAGTCTCAGTATGCTGTGACAAGTAAATCCACCATTGACTAACCAAATCCTGTCCATAATCTACAAGGCACAAGAAATGAGTATGGCTGAATACTCATCAGTTATCTGGATGAATTCAGCTCCCACAAATCTAAAAAGCTGGACACCATTCAGGGCAAATCAGTACGCTTCATTCGCACCACATTAACATACATTCACCAGCCAAACCACCTATGCATTGTGGCAACATTGTGTGCTGAGTGCAAAATACACTGCAGAAATTCAGAAAGGCTCCCTAGACAGCACTTTCCAGAACAACGATCACTACCAGAATTCAGCTCCCACAAATCTAAAAAGCTGGACACCATTCAGGGCAAATCAGTACGCTTCATTCGCACCACATTAACATACATTCACCAGCCAAACCACCTATGCATTGTGGCAACATTGTGTGCTGAGTGCAAAATACACTGCAGAAATTCAGAAAGGCTCCCTAGACAGCACTTTCCAGAACAACGATCACTACCACCTAGAACAACAAGTGCAGCCAATAGTTGGGACACCACCACGTGGAAGTTAAACTCCAAGTCTTTCGCCATCTTGAGTTGGAAATATATCCCCGCTTTTTCACTGTTACTGAGTAAAAAAAAAACTGGAAACTCTTGTCACAGAATTGAGGGTGTACACACATCACATGGACTTCAGCAGTTCAAGAAGGAAGGTCACCATCACCTTCTCAAGAGCAGCTAGGAATTGGCAAAACATGCTGGCCCACCCCGCGCTGCTCCTGTCCCAGAGCTGAATAATAGTAAAAAACAGCATAGACAAAAACAATTCATGTGATTAATAAGGCAAATTAGTATGACATAGAATTATTTCACATAATTTTCTAAGCTTCAGACAATTTGGAGGCGGCATTAGTGTTATTTTTATGTATAAAGAGAACCGCCCCATTTCAATAGTCTGATCTTGTGGGCATTGGCGTAAGGTCATTACTATCAATGTTAAGGACATAAGGAAGAAGTGCGAAGAATACACTAAGACATTGAAAGTAGAAACATCAGATTACAACGGACCTTAACATCTGACTAGATATTTAAGCAATTAGACTCAGTTAAAGTGGCGGGGTGTTCAAATACTGATGAGTATTCCTGATACAAAGATATCCCAGTGCATTTAATGGAAATGTTGCTTTGGGAGGCATTGAAGAAGCGAATGGATTGCACTTTCTGACACAAGCCCTTAATGATCAAAACATCACGGGATTCAGAAGCTTTTCTTTTTTGTGCTTCGTCAGAGTATTCCCCTAGATCTTAACATGGTTCTGTCTGCCAACCATGGACTGTGCTGGCTATGCAAGATTGTGACGACTGTGATGCACATTATATCAATTTTATGTTGCAGATTATTCTAAGCAATGGCTTAATATTTCGCTTGATAGAGTTTCCCGTCACGCCACATGCAAATCTTGCTGTCCCACAGGCATTTCACGCATCACTGAAAGTCAATGAATTGAAGCGGGACTTAGGCCGATTATTCGGGATGCAGCTATGCCTCAGAGAGCTACTGGCCTATATGACTAGCCTGCAACCTTCTTGCCATTGGAGCGAAAGGAGCTGCAGTGGACAGAAGACAAAGTTCTTCAAAGTACCAGGACCAAAGTCGGGAATAACCGCCTCCCTTTAATATCCCTCGCCTCAATTCCCGCTCTAGAACTGAACCCGATAATTTTCGAGCTTCAACGGCGCCAGTTAAATCCTCCTTCCAGGCTAACAATTAGGACAGAGATTGGGCAGGAATAAGCCAATGACAGGCCACTTGAGGACTTCTGGTGGGCCAAGGAATTTGTCATATTATGAGGCATTGCCCGTGGCAGCATAAATTCACTTCATGATCTGATCTCAGACGAAATGCCATCCTTTCAGTTTCTGCACAGCAGCACCTCCCCTCGCCACCCTACAAACCACCCCCCCCAACCCATCCCCCCACCCCCAGCTTCCTCCCCACTGATCTCTCCTAAATGCTAGCAATGCGGGAGGTGAAATTCAGGTCAATGTTATGGATGGGTTGCAGCATATAAGACACATCATTTCCAAGTATGCATCATTGCACAAATACTATCTAGTTGAAGTACACACATTAATCAATTGATCCAGGCTCATTAATAAATTTTTCTATGTACTCAATATATGCTTGAAATATCTTCCTCTGTTCAACAACCTACACCTAAATGCTAACCTTCTGCAGGAAGGACAACACCTTAACTTGCTTGTGTCCCTATGTTAGAACAGAGCAGAGGCAGGTCGGGAAAGTAAAGCAGCAAAATTGAGTTTGGGGTTCGGAGCACAGCGTTTCATCCCTGCAGGCAAATCAAATAGGGAGGAGGGAACATCGCAACTTCTGAACAAAATTGAACAGGAAAAGAGAGCTGACTTTGCAGGAAACTAGTATGATGATTGGCTCATAAGTATTTGATGTAGGGGACACTGTGTTAAAAAGCAATTTATGACGTGTACGTTAGGGAGATTGATAACTAACAAGAAGTAAGCGTTTGAAAATAATAACTAAAAACATAGTTAAATTAACATAATTAAAATAAATACCTTAACATATACCTAAGTAGCTAAGAAACATGTGACTTTTAGTTGTATTTGCGGGTGTATTTATTAAACACAGTAAACTGTAGTATACATATGAATTGTTTTAAATTAATTAAGAAAATGATTAACATTTTTTTGATTAAAATAAATTAGCAAATAATTACTGTTGTAAACGGTTTGTAATAAGTTTAATGTGCGTCACTGCAGCTTGATCAATAGAATGTGCATTTTTCGGGATGTGGGAATTCGGGCAGACACAAATTCCTCTCGATGTCCACATCAGCACAAAATGTTACCAGCTGGGAAAAGGTTGATGACTGAGTTGCGGAGCTTGACCGGCTGGTGTCAATGTGGTGCATCCGGAAGTCTGATGATTGGATGGATAGTGCGTTTAAAGAAGTGGACACACTGCAGCTAAGCGTTACACAAGGTGAGAATTGGTGACCTCCTGGGTATCTAAGGCACACAGGCAGGTAGTACAGGAATCCCCTGAGGCTATGTCACTGTCTAACCACTTTTCCAAAACTGACTAACCAGGTCATTCCTCAGAAGACTGCACAAGGGTCAAAAACGTTGCACGAGAGGTGGCTGAGAGACACAGCAGGGGAGGACAAGGTGTGGAACAGTCGATGGAGATTCAAATATTAGCGGGGTGGGAGGGGGGCAGACGTTTCTGTGGACACACCCTAGGCTCCAGAATGATATGTTACCTCCTTGGTCCCAAGGTCATGAATCTCACAAAGCGGCTTCTGCACAATTTTTCGTGGGATACTGAAAAGCGAGGGATACTTGCCCACATTGGGACCAATGGCATAGCTGGCGATTGGGACGAAGTCATGTAAGCAGATTTTAGATAATCAGGAAAAGTACTAAAAAGCTGCACCACATAAGCAGTTTTTGCAAGTTTACACCCAGTACCTGGTGCCAGTGAGCATACAAATCTAAAGAAAGAACTATTAAAAGTGCCTTGAAAAATAGTGTAGGAGGGCGAAATTTAAATTTCTGAGGCATTGGGATCGTTTCTGGGGACAGTGGGAACCTTACATGATTGTCATGTTGGAGCTGTATAAGACTGGGACGAATGTCTCATCGGGGAGTTTTGCTAGTGATATTTGGGAGGGTTTTTTTTTTATTCATCTATAGGGTGTGGGATGTTTAAACTACAGTGGCAGAGGAATGGGCACCTGTAGGGAAACGGTGAATGCAGATGAGAAAAACGGGCAGTGGGAAGCTCTGAAGTTTCAACTGATATCGGGGAAAATCAAGTTAGGTAGAATAATTGGAGAGTTTGATAGAATTATAGTAGGCATTGGACATTCTTACATCGGTCTGAAACAGAGGGAATAGTAAATTATTAAGTCAGGGATATTGTGCATGCATATGAACGCTTGGAGAGTGATTTTTCAGTTTGGAGAACTGCAAGCAGTTTGAAAACTTGAAACATATTATTGCTTACACAAAGACCCGGCTCAAAAAGGGGCAGGATGCGCAGTAAATGTTTTTGCCAACAAGATTATTAGGAGAGAAAGTAAATGAAATGAATGAGGTGGGAGGGGTGAGTGATAAAAATGTTAATTAATGTTAACATTCAAGTTTTCGAGACAGAGAATGTTCCACAGTGGAAAAAAAAAGAACAAATTCTCTCTGGCTCGAGATAAGCATTGAAAAATCTGGAAGAGCATGGATTGGTGTAGTACATAGAACAACACCATTTGGAAGCGATGCAGCTCTATTAATTTGCAAAAGAAATTATGGGGAAGTGCAAAAAGCATAGAACAGTCATAATGGGGGCTTTCAGCTATCCAGATATAGACTGTAATAATTATATTATAAAGAAAGATGAGGGGAGAAAGTTCCTGGAATTTGTTCATGATAATCTTCTGAAGCAGTCCATTTCCTATCCAACGAAATGGCATGCAATTTTGGACTGCCTCAGGGGATTGAGTTGCGCCAAGTGGATGAAATATCAGTTGAAGAACCTTTAGCAGAGAGTGACATTTTTGTCATAAGTGTTACGTTAATCATAGGCAAAAACTGGGAACAAAGCAGAGCCTGGATAATTAATTGGGTGGGCAGCCAACATTGATGGTATGCAAAAACATCTGATTCGAGTGAGTTTGAATCAAAGGATAGCAGAAAAGTGGGTGTTTGAACAATGGGCCACATTGAATTAAAATGCATTGATGTAACTGTAAGGGAATATTTGCTTGAAGGGGAAATGTTGGAGAAATGAATTCACAGTGCCGTGCATGATGACATAGATAGAGGTAAAGATGAAAAGCAAGAAGTGTGCATACGACAGATGTCAGGTCTGAAAATCAAAGAAGAATCGGACTGAATTTAGAAGGGCTAGCGGGAAAGTGAACAAACTGGTTCAACAAACAAAACAGTGAGAGATCATGGGAAGAGGCTGGCAGCAAACATAAAATAGAGTCCAAAGGGCCTCTAGAAGTATATAATAATACAAGATTGATATTGCCAATAACTTTGCAGCGGGTAACATATTTGCATGGATAGAAGATTGGCTGGCTGGCAGAAAGCAGGAGATATTCATAAACGGTGCTTTATTTCTCAGTGGCAGCATGTGACGAGTCGTGTCCCAACGGGGTCTCTGGTGTGCCCTCAAATTCTTTACAATTTACGTCAATGATGAGTGAAGACATATTAGCTAAATTTGCATATGACACAAGGATGGGTAGGAAAGTATGTTGTGAAGAGGATATGAGGAGCTGGCAAATGGATATAAATAGTTTAGTACATGTACAAAGAACAGGCTAATGCAGGTTATTGTAGGAAAAATTGAAGATTTTCACTTTGGCAGCTTTAAGAAAAAAAAGAGTATTACTTAAGTGGAGAACGGCTGCATTACTCTCTGGTGCAGAAGGTTGCAGGTGTTCCAGTATTTGAGTCACTAAAAACAATATGCAGGTACAAAAAATAATTAAGACTTCTAATGGAATGTTATTGTTTATTAAGAGACGGATTGAACAAAAAAACCTACGATATTTTTGTTTCAGTTATACGTTGTATTGGTGAGACCGCACCTCAAATATTGTTTAAAATATTGGTCACATTATTTATGGAATGATATGCATGCATTGGAGGTGCTTTAAATGAGGTTTACTAGTCTGATACCTGGAAAAAGTGGGTTGCTTTATGAGGAATTATTGGATTGGCAGGGCTTGTTTACCTTGACATTTAGAAGGGTGAAGAATGATTTGATTAAACTATATAGAACCGTGAACGACCTTGACAAGATGAACGACAAACAGCTGTTTCTTCTTGTGCGTGAGTCCAGAATGAAGAGGCAGGCTTTTTAAAATTACTGGTCGCCCTGCCAGGACAGAGATGAGAATTGTTTTTCTCTAATGCGATTTCCGCATTCTCTGCTTCAGAATGATGTACAGGCGTGGTCATTGCATATTTTTATTAAGACAGAGGTGATAGGTTCTTGCTAGAAAAGGGATTCTAAGGTTACCATGGTAAGGTGGGAATATGGATTTCGAAACGTGAGTAGAAGAGCCATAGTGTCATTGAATGGTGCAGGTCACTAGAGGGGCCAAATGGTGTACTGCTGTTTTTATTTCGTCTGTGATGAAAAGGGTTGTGAAATAAATATGAGGGCCATTGAAGTCTACAATAACAGGTGGACATGTATGTGAAAGCAAGAAATGGCACAGGTGTTGAGCGAGCACTTTGTATCTGTCTTTAAAAAAGAGAAAAGATGATATCCAGGCCAAGTTGAGAGAGGGGGTAATTTATAATTTAGAATGACGTGCGGTTTAGAGGGAGAAGTTGTTGGAATGTCTGACTTCGCATAACATAGATGGGGTAAGAGGGCCTAAAGGCATGCATCCAAGGGAACAGAAGAAATTAAAAGGAAATTGTAGAGGCAAAAGTGATAATCTCGCAGTATTTCTAAGAGACTGGTCAGGTGCAAGAGGATTGGAGAATTGTGAATGTTATGCCTTCTACAAAAAGCGATGAAAGATTCAATGTGGCAACGAAAGACCAATCAGTTTGATCTCTGTTTTACAGAAACATCTGGAAACTATAGTATGAGATATAATCAATATTCAGTTCGACAAATGCAGGGCAATTACAGAAAGCCAGAATGGATTCATTAAGAGAAAATAGTGTTAAAATAAATTGCTGGATATTTTTGAGGTTGCAACAGAGAGAATTGTTAAGTGAAAGTCTATTGATGTGTTGTACATGGTTATGTAAAAGGCCTTTGATGCAATGCCACACAACGGGCTTTCGATGAAAAAAAGCTGCGCCAAGAAATAAAATGGAAAACAGATATTTGAATGTGGAATTGGCTGAGTGAGATGAAACAAAGAGTGCTGATAAATGGTTGTATTTTTCAGTTTGGAAGAATGTTTGTAGTGGAATTGCCGAGGGTTAGAGCTGTGGCCATTGCTCTTACTGCGATATATTAATGAATTAGACTATAGTGTACATGGCATGATTTCAATATTTGCAGCTGGTACGAAGATAAGAAATGTTGTCATTTTTCTTGAAAATCAAAAGAACACACCCGTGCTGGTGAAATGGCAGATGAAGTTCAATGCAGAGATGTGTGAGGTGATTCATTTTGGCCCGAAAATAAATTACGGTGGGCGAATATACAATAAAGGGAGAGGACCTGAAGGAAATACACGGAGAAAGGGTGGTCCATGTAGCCTCATATAGGTCTTTGAAAATGGCAGGGCATGTTGAGAGAACACTTATTAAAGCATATATAATCTTAAAATGATTTATGAGGGCATTGTGCAAAAGAGTAAATAGGTCATGTGGAACTTTTAGACTGCCGTTAGTCATCTTCTGGAGCACTTCGTCCAAGTCTGGGGTTCATTCAAAATGAAGGAAGTGAAGTCATTGGAGAACGTGCAGAGGCGGTTCAAAAGAATGATTCCATGTGTGAAGGAATGTACCTTTGAGGATGGGTTGCAGAGGCTCATAATCTTTTACCTAGAGAAATATGTCTCACAGGTGAATTGATGAAGATATTCAAGATCCTGAGGGTTATGGAGAGGCTAAATCCTCATACAAATGTTCCTAATAAAGAGAACATAATGCACTACTGGGCTCAGCTGCAAAATAATTGTCAAAAATGTCCAATATTAATTGGGGATTTATTTTCACCCTGACGGTAGTTGGGGTGTGGAACAAACGTCCTAAACTGGTGGTGCAGGCAGGTTCGATCAAAGTATTGAGAAGGGGGATTGCTACCTGAAAATAGCATGCACGTCATAGGGGATAAATCAGGGTATTCTGGCTAGGTGGGGTGCCCTTTCAGAGACCTGGAGCAAACTCTGAACGGAAAGGTCTCCTTCTGCATTATAAATATAGTGTGAACTTCGCACTGTTGCAGGGTAGACCGCAGACAGCAGCAAAAAACAAATATTTGTTTCTCGATTATGTGAATTATTCGAATGTAGACCTCTGTCAGAACGTTATTCAAAGTGATCATTTTGGATAGCGGATGGAGTTAGTCCAGTCGTATACTTAGCTCAATGCATGGAAAAAGGGAAGCTGAATGTCAGAAGATGGCCGCACCTTAATGTTACAAAGAAAATGCTGCAGACGCTTGAAATCTGAAACAAGAACAGAAATTGCTGGAATAAAAAAACTCAGCAGGTCTAGCGGCATCTGTGGAGAGAGATAAAGTTTACGTTTCATGCCCGCACCCTTTGATGAAGGGTCCAAGGGAATCGAAATGTTAGCTCCCTCTATGTATCTCTACATTTGCTGCTCAATCTGCTGAGTTTTTCCAGCTTTTTTTTTGTTTATTCGTTTAGCATGTTTCTCACCTTAAAACAGGAAAATTTAGGTGCATAAATTGTTTATTAATATCTGTGACAATATATCTTCAGGTAACAATAAAGTGCATAAATCAGTGTAATAACGGTCCTTATGATGCTATTATGCGAAACACTTTATATGCAATATTGTGGATGGAAGCACATCAAAAATCTCCCTGAAAGCATTTATATACAAATTTTACTGCAATACTGCCTGGGACAGCATCAAATGAAAATGTCCACATTTCTGGCCCTGCAAGAAATTCCCTTTATTTTGGAACCACCTGTCATTAACACGGTGTCAAGCATAAATTTTAGAGTGTTGTGCTCTAATTAGATGAAGTGTTCTCGTAATGGGAACACTTAAGAGTTTCGAATCAAGAAGACAGACAGCTGTGTTTTATACCGATTCTGGCTCTACCATGCACCGCAGGAAGTCACCCAGGCTCCTTAGCCTGCTGCTTTCAAACTCAGGAACGCTACCATTTAGATGGAAAATGCCAACAGGCACATGGGAACACCACTGCCTACATGTTCATCTCCAAGACACTCTGTCTTGACTTCGAAAGATATCGCTGGTCCTTAACTGTCCTTGGCTCAAAATCTCATAAATCCCGGCCTAAAAGCACTTTGGGAGTAAATACAAGACAGTGGCTGCGGCAGATAAAGACGGCAGCTGAGCAAAACCCTCTCAAGGGCGATTAGGTTTGCGCTATACATTTTGACTTAATAAGCGATCAAATATATTCATAACACGTCTATTCGCCATTGATTGTGACCCATTTTGTAGTGAAAATGACGCAGCCATTTTGAAGTAGACCAAGAACGTCCTGATTGAGGAAGAGGAATGGTCATTTAATATGTCTGCAACGTAATAAAGCCTTGTTATGCATGCAACCTCTGCTTTGCACCCATAAGTAGAGCGAACGATGGAGCAACGTAGTGGAGGCCTGACAAATTAACTGTGTACTACGAGATTCATCTTGTATTCTTTGACATCAGCAATATAAACTGGCATTTACAGGATATTTATATTAGTTTCAGTTCGTACATGATGGTTTTCTTTAATGAAAAATTGCATAATTAGTTTATGGGAGGTCCAACCGGATGGGCAATCATTAATGTAAACCTGCTTTCAACAAAGCTGTGAGACAGTAAACGGGAAATTAGAAAACATGAAGCATAACATCTGCCATAGAGAAATTCTAAGAAGCCACTATTATGGAGACTATCGCAAGATACCTCGGAGATCATAATGTGATCAGCCAGAGTAAATATGATTCTGTGAAGGGGAAACGTTTTGTTTTTTTCATCTAAATTGGAATTGTTTTTTTCAGGAGATAGCAAGCTGATTAAAGGGGAACTCGTAATTGTGGTTTTCCTGAATTCCCGTCAGGCTTTTCATAATGTGTTACAACAACGGTCACTGTTTCAAATCAGAGACCTTTGCTAAAGAACTGACTACCTGATATATAAAACAAATAAATTGAGGAATTTCTTTATTATTTGGTTTGGAGATGCTGACCTGTGGAGTGCCACAGGAAGCATTGCTGTTGCGAAAGCCATGTTCAATATTTATCAATGACTTGAACGCATGTACGGAAAGTATGGACATTAATTTGTCAATGCCATTAAAATAGGCTGGATAGTGAATTTCTTAACAGGAGTTTAGAAATCTGCAAATGGATTGAGACAGTTTCCATGAGTGGGCAAAAATTGTCAGCTGGAATAAAATGTGGAGAATTGGGATCTGGTACTCTTTCCCAGCAAGAATAGGAAAAAGTGTATATATCTAAATTAAAGATAGATTGCAGGACTCAGTACAACAAAGGTACATTTGTATTCCGAAATATGAACCATGCAAAAAAATGTTAGCATGCAGTCACAGCAGTTGTCTACGAATGCAAATGGAAAGATGATGTTTATTGTTAGAGGGATGGAATCTAAAAAAATAAATACGTTCTACTACAGCTGTACAGGGCCATGGTGGAATCGCCCCAGGAGCACTGTGCATAGTTTTAGTTTGGTTATTTGAAAAAAAACACGCATGCTTAGTTAAACTTGAATGGTTTCAGAGAAGGTTAACTCGACACATTCCTGTGGTAAAGAATTTTTTTTAGAATAAATTGTTGAGCAGATCGGCCCCTTAACCATTGACGTTTGTACAAAATAGAAGTGATGTTATTGAAACATATATGCTTCAGACGGAGCGGGACAATGGTTCCTTTTGCACGGCAGACTGGAAGTAAGGAATGGGGCTTCAAAGCAATAGGTCTGCATGTTAAGGCCGAGATGAGTTGATTTTATTTTTCTCTAAAGTCTTTATCCCATAGGATTTCATCCTTGGAAAGCATTGCATGCTGTTTTTTTAAAAGTAATTTAAGGTTGAGTAAGATACATTTAAATACATGGGGGCGCCAAATTTTATAGATTGAAGATAGGAAATTGGAGTTGAGAACACACTGAGGCCAACTTATTATGCGGTGAAGCAGGATCGAAGGGCCGCATAGTTTGTTTCTAATTCTAACTCGTATGTTGCTATGCTCCGAGGAATCTAATTAAGTGATAGAATAGCAAGGAAAACTAAGATAAAAGAGAGAGCTATCGGGACTGCAAGCAATAATTCATGGTACCATAACTAGAAACAAATCTCCACACTAATTTGGCACAATTTAAAAAGAAGGAAAATGAGGAAGCAAATTTGGCAAAAGAAAATGAAACAATTGAAGGGCCAAAAAGCGTACTGAAGCAAATAATTCCTATGTTCCTAACTTCCAAAAGAAGGGATGAATTAGCAAAGGTAATTCAAAAAGGGAACAATCGAGATCACAAGTAATGCATTCTTTTACCAAAACTAAAAAAAAAAATCTAAGACTAAGTTCACAGATTATAGAATGCAAGGAACTGAGTGAGGATATAACATTGACTAAAGAAACTTGATATGTTAAGTCAAAAGACAATATGTAAAGCTGAAAAGGGGAACAAAGGAAGAAGAGCTAAAGGGAACTAAAAGAGATACAAGGCATTGACGAATGGAAATTGGCAAGGCATGTAAATATATTAGTGACGAATTCCATAGGCAGATAAACAACACATTGGAAATGACAATTGAAATTATGCACACGATAAATTTGCAAATATTGAAAGTGAAGTGGCACGGAAATTGAGTAAATACGTCATTCTTTATTTAAAAGCAATTTTCTATGAAAGTTACTATGTAATTAAAATAGCAAATATCAAAAGCCCAGGTAACAATTATGAAATTCAATAGGGCATTACAGTTGAACAATTTTTTTAACAAGTATTTTTGCACGGCATGAAGGCGACACTCCCTAGGCCAGTTGTTATTGTCCATTCCTCATTGCCTTTGAGGACGTGGTGATGAGCTGCCTCCTTGAGCCGCTGCTGTGCTATTGTGTAAAAACACCCAAAGCTTGTTTCGGGGAGAAGTTCCATGAATTTGACACAAACGACAGTGAAGGGATTGCAATATGGTTCTAAGTCACTGTGGCGTATGATTTGGAGAGGAGCATGCTTGCACATTCCCGTGCAGCTACTGCCTTTCTACATTTAGGTTTTAGAGGCTGTGATTTTAGAAGATACCTTCAAAGGAGCCTTGGAGATTTCTAGCGGTCTTTTTGTAGATGGTGGCCATTGCTGCCAATGTGAGTCGGTTCTGGAGTTGATAGATGTTCGGTGTGATGTATGGGGTTTCAACCAAGCATTATCCTGCATGCTGTACTGATTGGTAAGTGATATTGCAGCTGTATTCATCCAGGCAAATGGAATGTTTTCTATCACGCACCTGTCTGTGACTTAGGGGAAGTGGACAGGCTTTGGAGAAGTATGCGGTGAGTTGCACTCCGCAGATACCTATTGACGGACCTCCTCTTGAAGCCACAGCAGTTATACGGCTGGTTTTGTTCAGTTTGAGCTCAATTTTAACCCTCGGAGGTTGAAGCGTTTTTAAAAAAATTGAATGCTGAGGGCAAATGGTTAGAGTCCGTCTTACTAATTATATATAAAAAAAATCTGGCAATTTTGTCAAATGCGTCAAAGATCCTTGCCCAATTACCCAACGATTTTTTTTTTTTGTTCCAGTTCTTGATGCTTCTGTACATGGACGTGTTCAGTATCTCGGAAGTCCTGAATGGTGCTGAACATTGTACAAACATGAGCAAATATCCTTACTTCTATGGTATGATGAACGAAAGACTACTTATTAAGTAGTTGAAGATATTTGGACCAATGGCTTTAACCAAAGGAAGTCCTTCGGTGTTGTACTGGGATTGAGAGTGTTGACCTCCAATAAGCACCATCGGCTAAATGAAGGAAATAACTGGCAGCTCAACATTCATGCTAATATCGTATTTGGACGACAGAGGGTGAAAGAACAGGGGGAGTGTTTGCAATCCTGATAAAGGAATCAATTACAGCAGTGATGAAGGATGATATATTTTGAAGGATCATGAAATGAGGTCAATGGGTAGGAGCAAAAACAACACAAAAGAGGCTAACACGTTGTTGGAGTGTATATTCAGTTTGAGATTGAGGATCACACATGTAATCAAAGTTCAGAGAAGTGTAAGGCTAATAGGACAGTCAAAGTAGAGGACATTATTAACCCAAATATTAAAAGGGATAGTTTTTTTTTTTGTGCAAGGTATTGAGGGAGCAAAATTCTTAAGTTGCATGTAGGGGAATTTTTTTGAGCCAGGACGTAGAAAGCTCAGCAATTAAGGCAGCAGTTCTGGACTGACCTTTCGGAAATGAGCTCGGGCAGATTGAAGCTGTATCAATAGGGGAGCATTTTGGAGATAGGACAATAACTCAGTTAGGTTTAGGGAAGTTATGGATAAGAGTAAGTTTCCACCGGGAATAAATGACATAAACTGGGGAAACCTTAATTTTATTACATGAGATACGGTTTGGCCCAAGTGTACTGGGAGTTGGTATTTGCAGATAAAAATGTGTTAGAGAATTGGGAGGCAACACGGAGGAAATGAGCAGAGTACAGATCTGCATAATCACGGAGTCTCACAGTGCAGAAGTGGAACTTCAGCCGGACAAGCCTGCACCGGCATGTGAGAAGCAACTAAACTATCTACCATATCCGACCTGCCTGCACTTGGCCCATAACACTGATTGTTTTGACATGCAAAATGCTCATTCATGTACGGCACCAATATGTTCCCATGAAGACAAAACGGAGATTGCATGGGGTTTGTGGAGGGGGTGGGGGAACCATGTCGGACAACCCTAGGAGTCAACGGACATCAAGCTCATGATGAAGAAAAAAAAAATAAGATAATGACAGGTACAGAGGGTGCATTACGGCAGATTCCCTAGAGGAGCATTATATAACGCAGGGGCAACTTAAGAAGGAAACTAGGAAAGTATGTTAGCGCATGACAAAGCATTAATAGATAGGAAAGAAGAGCAAGGGAATAACTAAATAAAGATTTAGGATAATTAAGGACCATGGAGTTAAATCTTCTGTTGATGTGGAAGGCGAGCCTAACCATCTTCCATTAATACTTTGTTTCGGCATTCACAAGAAAAAAGGACGACTCAGATACAGGCATCACGGCGGGTGACTGAAATATGAGAGGAAGTTAACAAAGAGTTACAATAGTTACATTACATTTTACACATCAGGAGGGCCAGAGGACCTGTGTCCTTGGCTGAGGGAGGCAAGAAAAAAGATATCAGGTGCCCTGGCTGTAATTTTCAACTCTCACTGGCCATACGTTAGGTGCTAGAGGACTGGAGAAATGCTAACGTCGTTTTCAAAAAAGTGAGCAAGGTAGAGACCAAGAAATTATAGTCCAATTAGTCTAACCTCAGTGATGGGGAAGTTGCTGGAAATAATCCTGAGTGACTGTGTATATCTGTGCTTGGAGAGATGCAGGTTACGCACGGGTAGTCATCATGGAATTATTAAAGGAATGTAGTTTTGACAAATTTGATACAATATTTTGAAGACGTAACCAGAAGCATTGATATTGTGTTTGGTGCAGTCGACAAGGAATTTTGCAAGTTTTTTGATACGTCCCTCATGGCAGACTGGTTGTGTAAGTAAGGGCCCATGGGTTCCAAGGCAATGGAAACAGAGGGTGATGGTAAGGGTGTTTTTTCTGTGCCTGGAAGTTAGGTTCCAGTGGGGTTCTGCAGGACTCGGTGCAGGGGGGCCTTGCTGCCTTTGTTGTACATAAACGATTTAGACTTATATGTAGATGGTATTAACAAGATATATAGGAAGATACGAAAATTGGGAGGGTGGTAAATAGTGAGGACAAAAGCTGTAAACAGCAGGAGGATAGCAATTGACTTGTCAGGTTGACGGAGCAGCGGCAAACGGGATTCTTCCCCGAAAGCTGTGAGGTAATGCACTTGAGGAGAGCTATCAAGGCTAAGGATTACGCTACAAATGATAGGAGCCCGAAGGAACTGAAGATCGGAAGGACTTTTGTGTGCATATCCACAGGACCCTGAAGGGGAGAGGGAGATGGATAATATGGATAAGAAGGTACATGGATTTTTGCATGTATTCGACGAGGCATGGAATACAAGAGCAGGGAGTTTATGCTAGAACTGGACTGCTGCGTGCAATTATGATCACCAAATTAGAGGAAGTCTGCGATTGCACTCGAGAGGGTGCAGAGGAGATTGACCACGAAGATGCCTGAGCTGGAGTGCATGATCTTTGTGAAAGATTAGATAGGCTGGGCTTGTTTTACTTCGAAAATGGGATGAGTGTAGCCAGGACTTTTGTTGACTGGTGAGGGCATGCTGGCCGAAAGTCCTCTTCTGAACTGTAAACGTCTTTGAGTTTCACTTAATTTGTGCTCGGTGTGAATCCTATCATTGCACAGTTGCCACCTCCACCGCTCACACGATTATGATTGTTCCCACTAGTCAGGGGTCCATGATGCCCTGCCCAGTGAATGCTTCCATGATTTCGAAGGCAAATATTCTCAAATCATCTCCTGATTTCAGGTGCTTTGAAAATGTTTGGACCAAGTCTGTAAGTAAGTAATGAGCCGGCTTGCTCTTACGGACCCCAAACTGAATGTCAGTGATCAGGTTGTTTCTGAGTAATTTCAGCATGATAGCAATGTCGCTGACAACTTCCATCACTTTACTCCAAATCGAGAATAGACCGTTGGCACATTAATTGGCAAATTGTATTTTTCGTGCTTTATGTGGAAGGGAAATAATTGCTTATTTTTGCACATTACCGGTAAGATGCCAGTCTTGTAACTGTACTGGAACAGTTTCCCTCGGGTCACAGCTGGACTTGCAGTACACATCTTCAAGACTATTGCTGGACCTTTACCAGGCCCATTCCTTTTGAAATGTGCGTTGCCTTCTGCCAATTCGGGCTATGAAGCAGAGTAAATCAAAATGACTGAAGTATGCATCTGTGATAACGCCGACCTCACGGGAAATCAGGAATGATCATCCACTAGGCACTTCAGGCCGAACATTGTTGCAACTGCTTCAGCCTTGACCATTGCACAAATGTTCTGGGATTCCACATCTCATCAATTATTTTAATTTAAGATTTTGGAAACCAATGCCTGAACGCAAAGAATAACGCAGACTGTATATTATAAACAAAGCAACAATTAAGCTGCACTGCCAGGTTCCTCATTGTCAAGATAAATGACCTATCCTGAAAATGAAAAATAAAATGAAGTCTGTCCAGGGACCAGTGAACCAGTTAGGTTGAAATTCATTGTAGAAAATAACTGCATTTTGTGTGCCAACATGCAAGAGGGATTTAATACCTTAGACCGTAACATACAATCATACATACAGTAATATCGCAGTTTGAGGACGAATGTAACGTGATGTATGTAATGTATTTGAGTTCCAAAAGGCCTTTTTAACCTGTGCTTCATATTGGGCTCAATTGAACCGCCATACAATCTGGAGTAAGCAAATTGCTAGCGGCTGGATTTCACAATGGCTGTGAAATAGTTTTTCAGCTTTAACGCAGTTCTTCAGACAAGCGCAAAGAGATAACTGGTATTTCACATAAATCGAAGCTGCCATCGCTCTCGTTCATTACTCAAATAAATTATTTGAACTGTGGCATAAGGTGTATACTATTCACATTTTTGTTGAAACCAATTTGCAGGATGTATTTACTACTGAGTAACAAAGCCTGACATAGTGACTATAAAGTGCTTTTTTCTGAGCTTTAAAATAGAATGCAATTATGGGAGGGAATTTTACAGACCACTAAGTATAACGTAAAGTGATTTTTTTAAAGCTTTATTCGGGTCTTGTCTTACCTTTCCACAATATATATGCAGTAAACATTATTTGCTGCAGTCAATGTGCTACTTTTTTATGATATTGTAACATGTCATGGGGCATTGTTGGACCTCAGGTAAAAATAAGAACGATTAAGAAATTATAAGTCAATAAATGAAAAATGCGATTGTTTTTTTGCTCTATTCCTCGGCAGGGCACAACCCATCACAACGTTCTGCCAAACTATTGATCATGAAGGCGTGAGGATATGAATGGTTGCCTAATAAATGCATTGAATATCTACACTTACACACTGCTTCATTTTTGGATTTCAGTACATGCAATTTTCTGATCTTTGATGGAGTCAGGACTTTCAGCTTTCAATTGAGCTGAATAATTGCTCAAATTTCGCATGCTTATTCTTGATGTTGATTTATTTGACATTTCTGACCTTGAGGCTCAATTCTTGTTAATACTCTGTCTTGTTTATAATCTCTGCTGAAATTATAGTATACCGTAGAATAAAATAAACTGATGCATTATAAAGACATCCTATTCTCCAAAAAAGTTCAGGGATCATTCTAATGTCTTTAATCATTTCCACTTTTCTTAGCAATTCTGTTTGGCCAAGACTATAGAGTACTATTTGTAAATTTAAATTGTGCAAATTCTCTCATCACTGAAAAATAAGTTATATCAAAAAATACAGGTATTATGTATCACAAATAAAGTTACTGAATTGAAACAACAAAGCACAGATGATGGAAGGTCGCAGAGAAGTTTTCACATTTTCAGTCCAATACAATGTAATTCGAATAATGGAGGTGTCGATGGAATTGCGCCAGAGCTACAAATTGCACAGGCCAGGATTTTTCGGATAGTGGGGCTTCTCCTCCTGCCATCCGAAGTAATAGTGGAAAACTGATTCCCTCTGTCATTGCCTGGCACACAGCCATTAAAAATGTTCGAAAAACATTTAAATGGCTTTAGGCGGGATTCCCTCCCCGCACTCGGGAATAGGTCCCACCTGAGAGTGCTGCCAGAAACCCGTTTATCCCTGCACTGCGAGAAGCTGCAGTGAACAGAATTGCGATTGCAAACAGTTCCCAGAGCCCGAATTGTCAAGCAACCATTAACATTTAGTGGCCTGTGGGCGGGAAGTGTAGGTGAGGCCTGCGGTGCAATGCCACTAAGCAGAAGGTGTTTTCATCACCGTCTAATAGGCCGGGGAGAGGTGTGAGTCAACTAAGCAGTTGGAATGTATTTTCTTCGGTGTTGAGTGTGGGCGGGGGGTGGGGGGGGGGGGGGGTGTGCCCGAATTTATACAGAGGCTGTTGATTGAGGTGACACCATTACATGCAAACCCTGCAGCAACACATCCCCAGTTTCCCAACCGATGCCTGCACAAGGTTAACTTTCTGTATCCTTGCATTGACGCTGATCTGCTCGCACCAGCGTGCAAAAGGAAGCTGTGCTGAAAGGAACCAGAAAATGTCTACATAAGGGTCTCAACTGGAGCAAGGGCAGCTGGGCTTCGTCCGTCACAAAATAAGTGATCGGGGTGGGCGGAAAATCATCTGGATGGCCATTCAACAGCTTTCATTCTCAAACACACCTACATGCTCACCTGCGGGGTAACGAATCATGTTGCCCACAAGCAGACATATACCCACAGACTTTGATACATCAACAAAACGTTAAGTATGTAAATGGCTGTTTGCTCCCAGAACCAAATCATTCACTATCACTCCTTTGAATATACTTCACAATTCTGGTTCTGTTAAGATGGAAGCCAATAGTCAATATTGCTTCGTCGTTCAGTAGATATCAAATGCGATTATATAAATTAGCATTACACTGATAAAATATTGTTCATGCCTGATCAATCAAGGTTTGATTGCCGCAGATCACATTGGGAAGGCATAGTCATTGAATCGTTTATCATTTAGAGGCAGTTTGGCAGACAATTTAAGGATGGGCGCTTTAAAAGTAAATGGTGCTTTACCTTTCCATTTAAAATAATAATCGCAGATTGACCAAACTCTCCGATGTAATATCATCATCTTACACTAACTCTGCTCGACATCCAGCATTGTTGAATACTTCCTAAACTGTGCTGTCAAAAACTGCCTGCAATACTCCAACTGAAATAATTATTGGTGATATTAACTTGTCTGAATCTAACAACTGACTAATTATCTTATCAATTCTCCTGGAAAAAAAAATGTCCACAATGATAAAATGCAATCTGTTTTAGCTACACCCTTTTACTCTTGGAGATGGCTACACTTGTCATTTCTCTGGCGAGAGTCGTAATTGTTCCTGTGTTGTGCCTGAGCGTATTGATTGATTCCTTTGGGGAATGGTGAAGGGAGCTGAACACTGAAGTAGCGGAACTATGTTGGAGAAAGCACCATGGATGAAGTATTTGGGTCTGGTTGGGTGTAGGATGCCGCCTGAGGAACTCAAACATAACGTCCCGTACGTTCTGATGATTGGCCTGTAACCCACATGTCCAGCAGCCTTTGCGCTTGGCAATACTGCCAAGAAAAGAGTTTATCCCTAAGTTCCACGTGACTTCAACGTTACTGCAGTGCGTTGCCCAGAAAGCAAAAATTGCCATCGCATTAAGTGCAGTAATTGTTTTGTTTGCTCTGCTTATGTTTATACCCAGTGACCCAGTGCATAACCTTGTCAAGTTCTGTGTGGTGTATTATGCATTCAACAGTACAGCACATACACTATTTGAGCCATAATTACACTTTGCCGACGGCCCAAGGCACAGTGACATCTGGAAGTTTAAAAAAGCCGTCCAGAATTCACTGTCCAGGTTGTCGCAAAAGGAAGCCATTCACAAATTGTGCCTCAGCAGACTATTCAGTTGACCTATCAAATTAGTAGTCCTCCCATTCTCGAAAAAAAAGTGGTATAATTTACAAGTACTTGTCCTTTGTATCTTTCCATTATACTTTTTTATCGGACACCACTCACCAATCCATGCACTTATCATGCCAGCTTGGGTCTCTCATTCCCTTCTCGCAAAGTGGATCTCCACCACTTTGGAGATAACAAACACAGACTGGGTGACCGCTTTGTGGAAAACCTTTGATCTGTCCGCCAGCATGACCCAAACCTTCCTGTCGCTTATCATGTCAAAACATCACGCTGCTCTTATGCCCACATGTACGTGCTTGGCCTGCTGCAATGTTCCAGTGAAGCTCAATGCAAACTGGAGGAACTTCGAAGAGGAACACAGTTCGCATTTTGAGTCCATATAACTCTTCAACAGAACTAAGTAAAACTAGAGAATAGTAGAAATATAACCTGATTTAAGGGAGGGGGGAGGGGGTGGTGGCAGAAATTGCTGGATAGAGGGGCAATGATAGTGGGAGATAGCCAAAAGATGTATTAGACAAAAGTAAAAAGAGGTGTTAAAAGGTGATATTATCTAAGGAATGTTCTAAAAAAAGGTAAGAAACCAGGACAAACAAGTTACAGATAGCCCTTGTGGAGGTGGGTTGGGGTGAAGGGATGGCATCAAAACAGGCTAAAAGGTAGTGATAAAAGAATGGATGGAATTACATTTACAAAAAAATGGAAATATGTTGGAAATTAAAAATCCATACAAACTATTGGAAAAAAGGGCGATCGGAAAAGGAGTGGGGATGGAGGAGAGATGTAAGGATTGGAGCTGAGAGAATGGAGTGCAACAAGTTCAGAGAGAAGCAGGTTAGAGTGGGTGAGAGGAGCTAATTGAAACGACTAATGTCACCCCGACAGTTCCCAATGAAAGGATCAAGAGAAGGTAAGAATCCAGAGGATGGAGTCCAGAAAGAAGGAGAATACTGGATGTGGGTGAAAGGATCCGTTGAGAGAGGCGAGGACTCCTGCCCAAAGAAGTAAGCATGGAGATGAAGGCAGCGGATGAAGAAATCAGCATTGTAATGAGTAGGAAATTCATGGAGTTGAGGGCGGATGAAAGTAAGTCCTTTGTTGACTGCTGAATGGTCAACATCGAAGACGTGATGGTCAGGGGGTCTGGTATATACACGCTCAGCGCTGGGATTTTTAGATGGGATGGGGACAGAGGGACAGGCAGGGGTGGAGCGTTCTGTGTGGATGTTGCTGCTGATGAGTTGCTGTACCTTGCGTTCATTTGCACCTGAATGAAAGAGTCACGCTTTCTTGTTGAGGCGTCGGATGAGACCAAGAATAACATTAAACTGGGCGCAAGGGCAGCTTAGAAATAGTGTGCTTCGGTGCTGCTGAAGGGAGAGGTCGAGTTTGTTCATAAGGCAGCGCAAGACAAAGCAGTCAAGAAGCGTTGCATGTCCAAAAGATAACTGTTATCCTGGGTGGTTTCAAAACATGTGGAATGGAACTTCAGTTGAAATCCACGTGGGGTAAATCGGAGACGGAATCAGTCACTGAGGAAGGAAATATGACTGTGAAAGTGTGTTTTAGTAAACACCTTGTCAAACACCAGGAGAGAAATGGAAAGCAATTAAGGTGAACAAAGCTCAATAGAGATATGAAAATCCTGTCGGAGAGAGGAGCAATCATTTTTCAAGGTGAAGAGAAGTGGCAGTCAATTAAACACTCAGAAAAAAGCAAAAAATGCAGACGCTGGAAATCCAGAACAAAAATAAAAACACATGGAAAAGCTCACCAACTGTGGCTGCATCTGCCGAGGTGAACACAGTTCACGTTTCGAGACAGTGTGACTCTTCAACAGAACTAACTAAAGAAATGTAAGCTGGTTTAAGGGTGTGTGTGTGTGTGTGTTTGTATGTGTGTGTGTGTGTGTGTGTGTGTGTGTGGGAGGGGGCGGGGGGGGGGGGGGTTGGGGGGGAGGGGTGTGGAGGGTGGGACAGGGAGAGCTGGATAGAGGGCCAATGATTGGTGAAGATATCCAAAAAATGTCACAGACATCTTTTTTCAGCCTAATTTATAAAGATTTTTCATTTCCCAACTTTTTCCAATTATTTTAAATGTCTTTCCATCAATTGTTTTATTTCTAACTTTTAGCCTATTTTTATCCCTTCTCTTCACCCCACCCCCACTAGGGCCACCCGTATCTTGCTTGCCCTGATTTCTACCCTTAATTAGCACATTCCTTAGATAATATCACCACCTTCAACACTTCTTTGTCCTTTTGCCTATGACATATTTTGGCTCTCTTCACCTATCACTGGCTATCTGTTTAGTTCCACCTGTCCCACGAACACATTTCCAATCATTTCTAGTTCTGATGAAGAGTCAGCCGGAATCGAAATTTTAACTCTGTCCTCCTCCCCCACAGTTGCTGTCAGACCTGTAGAGTTCTTCCAACAATTTATGACTTTGCTTTTGACCATTCGTTTTCTGCCTGGCATGGCCGAATGCCTGACAGCGTGCCTAGTGGTAAAATCTTGAGGGAACACAGAGTACCAAGGAAAAATATAATCAGAAGATCAGCTTGTAATCCTGGCTTCAGATAATTTTTGAAGACCTCTGCTTCGGAATGAAGTGCGGGAGGGCATTATAAGGAGAGTTGTTCTAGTGTGGAGTTTTGATCTCCTTGGAAAAGGCATCTTTAGTGATATTGCTCAGGCTTACAACGTAAAGAAGGTCAGGGGAGGCCGGTGGGTAGGGGTGAGGGGTGGTGGATGCGGGGTGTTTAACAGGAAGCCACACAATGTGCTTTACTTGCATCAGACTCACTGTTTTGGTGCGTCGAACCAGTGTTTGGCTTTTGTTCACCTTTACCCAAAACCTTCGCTGCAGACTAGATTATGATCTAGAGCGGGTAAATTATGCTATCTTTTCAAATTCCTATGTATTTCTACACATCAGGGTGATGGAACAGCAAGATTTGTGTGCGTACAAAGTAATCTTTATATTGGATCCGTTCCAACCTGTTCTGTTCTGCAGCATCGTGCATTCTAGCATGTTTAGTAATTTCTATATCCTTTTTGATAAAATAAAACCAGCAGACTAATTTGAATGTGATCAGGAACTGGCCACCACGTATTGAAGCAAAACACAAAATAAATTCAGTATCTACTAAGTCAGGTTCCACCCTAGGATCTGATTTGTCCAATAATATATTCAGCTGAAATTAAAACAAAAGGGTCAATTACCAATCTTCTAGTAATGATACCTATCGCAGCAATAGCGTTTTATTTGTAATGAATAAGTTGCGTTTGAGATCGTGCTGCCATTTTTTCCTTCCATTCTCAATGAGCCAATGAATTAGTTTCAGATGGAAGATCTGTTATACTCTGTGTGAAGATAAATTAGGTAATTACACTAAGTGGGTACAATTCAAATTTTAAGCTGTTCATTTCTTTTTAATCAAATATTTAATAAGTCTGTGTGGCTTTACCGAAGTAATGAATAATATCCTGGAAATTTTTCAGCATGTTCATATCATGCTAGTGCTCTCAGAGACCAGAATTACATCAGAGGTGTCTTTGTTAAACAATAACATTGTTCGACCATGCTAGAATGTGAAACATAATGAAACGCCTCGCAATGGTTCACAAAAATGAAATAATCAGGTTTTGAACAACGAAAAAGAACAAAGAAAAGTACAACACAGGAACAGGCCCTTCCGCCCTGCAAACTATCGAACCTTAATTTTCTTAGGTAATATTCGGACTGATAACGTAAACCTTGGACAAATATGTTGTATTTAATTCTCTTCTGAAGGCGTGAAATAAAGGTATACAATCTTGTATTTTGGCAGATGATGTCGGAGGTTAAGCCCTAGGGAGAGGAAGGGAGAGCCATCAATGTCCGTGAACATTTCATCTGCAATATTCAAGAGGCCATAAACACATATTCAATGATCTCCACTGGGGTTTTGGGTTGGAAAACACATTGTGGAAACGAGTTAGGCTGAACCTATGGAGGGTTTTCGAAACAAGTGAATTAATTCTAAAATGCAGGCATTAGTTCGCTGCGAGACAATGTATGGCAGTTAACCAGGAGTAATATGCCCATATGATTCGGTTCAAGTTATCTTTCGGAGTTCAGAAAATTTCAGACTTTCACGTTAATGGACGTTATATAGCATTGTGAAACAGGAATGCTCTGCAGTGCAGCAACAGATCACCTAAGTCTGAAGCGGAACTGATATCTGTTAACATGATAGGAGAAAGAGATCTTGATGAAAGTGAAGAACGTGGTCCACAAATCGCCTCTGGTTGGAATACACTACCAAGGTTTAAAAGGGCATGTTTCAGCACCATGGGCAGGATGGAAACAATCATAAGGGTACGGAGTTTTGGCGAAGTCTTACATTAATGGCATTTGTTTTGTAAATTTTTATTGGGGCGTCATTTTTGCTCAGCTACTCTTGAATGCTGGAGAATGAGTCTGACGTTCGCGTACCAGTTGAGTTTTAAGGAGTTTTTAATGAAGTAGGAATAAATGATAACATCTTAAATATGAAAACGGTGACTATGTTTTGGCATGACGACATGGAAAACCACAATGTAGAGGATATTTTGGAGCAGGACAAAGTAATATGCTTGAGGGTCATAGGAGATAATGGTAGGGAGGCGGGCAGCATGCGCTTGTAGATTACAGTTAGATGTAGAAGAATCAAAGCAGGAAAGTGCAGAGCAGAGCAGACAGGGAGCAGTAGTCATGCTTTGGTGAAGGCTGTTCTGGTCAATCACTTCAGAAGCATCATGGAGATCTGGAAGGAAGAGGAGGAATAGTATTCCTTTGACACAGCCACCTGGGCGTACATGTGCTTTACATTTTTGAGATGCATTTATATACTGTGAACTGAACAGAAAAGAGCCCGATTTCTACCAACATAGACTTCTGTAATAATGGGCATGAATTTGGTTATACATTTACAGGCTCAAGTAATTTGGAAAGGAGAAACTGTTAAGAAGTGAGTTTTATTTGCAATGAGTAATTCGTCAGAGTTGTTTATTTTTCCCTTGCTTTTGGGAGAAGAGCAGTGGCAGTAGATGTATAGGGTAGCCGTTCTTCGAGAGAGTACAATGAAAATCACAACTAACATTGCGACTATGATGGCAACATAAATGTTCAGCAGCATTTTGAGATTATTATTGAAGGAGCTGGAGGTGCATCTGATTAACAAGATCAGCCAGTTTAAGGCATACGGTGATTAAAATGGGATCTCGCGAATGTGTAAGGCTCAGTGACAGATTCGATGGGGATTAAAAATACATTAAGCAGCGTAGACATGAAGAACTCCGGGCAGCGTCAGTGACAGGTGGTAGGGTGGTAAGTGGTTTATGGAAAAAAGGATAGCATGGAATTTATCTAATGAACAAAAAGTAATTCATGGGTTTGAAAGTCAAATTGAAGATTAATTGCAAGAACATAGTCCTCTTTCCAGGTGACTTACCTCTCCCGCAGGTCATGAATTCAACTCTCAACTTGCCCTTACAGAACTATTGCAATTATCATATTCAAGTTTGCCCAAAAAATCAACTTTACCGTGACGTAAATATGTATTTTAATTGACCTGATATACAGATTACAGTCTATATGAATGCTAAACGTGCATGTTAACTCCTGGGTTGTCCTTATTTCTCTTAATCTTCCTGCTTATCTGTGTTGCATATTCCTGTGTGATTTCTCAACTCTCCCATCCATTCAGTCCTGGATACAAACTTACAGTTCCTCTGCCACGGGTTCCATACCTTACTTATTTATTTATTTTTTCTCTCAACTGTATTTTTGTTGCTGTTGTAGCTTGCCATTTCGAACTGCAACGCCGAGCCCAGTGCTCCATGCTTAAATGTCCGTGTTATCTGTAACCACCTGCAATTCTGTCAGTCATCACTGCTTTAATCGAAGCAGGCACTTGCCTTTTTTTTTCCTCCAGGTTAGGTCCCAATGTTATACTACATTCGGCCATCCTTTTATTTCAAATCACTCTTAGCCGTTTTCCTCACTCGTTAACTTGAACATTGCACGACGTATACAATACCCCATTCATGCTATATTGTCTCCTTTCGGCAACCACACATCTTGTATGCATATAAGTTAACATTTATTCCAGCGCCAACTGCATACTATCTTAACAGAATGCATTTGCAGGTTTAATGAATAAGGAACTAGAACTTGATTCACCCTGCTCCTAAACTTAAGTTTCTGTTCATTCTTATATATCCATGTTAAAACATAACATTTGTCTATTTAAATTAAAATTATACCCTTTCATTTCATGTTCGAGAAAACTGTTTTACAATATATCTCACATATAGAACATTAATAGCTTTTTGACCAGTTCCGGTTTCTGTATTAGCTTCTTTCGCTATTCAACCTTAGCACTGATGTTCAATCAACACTCGGTTCCTTCATTTCCTTGCATTTTTTTTTTTCTTAAATTTTTCACTATTTTTTTTTGTCTCTCTATATATTTACAAAATTCCATTTGAAGGGCCAAATATCTAGGAATTATAAATGATTAATTGTGATCCTCATCAATATTTTCTCATTATTAAGCTGGGCTTCTCAAACGTGATTGTTAATTAACAAACATGCCAGCTCGTTCCGTTAAGCCGATATTTGTTCAGTCAGTCAGTCTCTATTTAACGTAATTTCTACTAGTCCCCCCAAACAAAATGCCTGTTTACGATAAAATAACTTCTCTGTATCACAATCTAAATAACTATACAACTTCATTTCATTTTCCAGTCCAACACCACATTGTGTCAATCAGGCTACGTTTCAAAGATGGTAGCTCGCTCCTCTGCAATCCACAACAGTACTTAATTAAATAATCTTATGTAGAAACCCTCTAGATCCAGGAATCTAGAAGAGAGTTGACCAGTGCTAAGGTTAATGAATGGCTCTGGCTCCTGATCCCCTCGTATGAGTTCAAATGTTGGCAGCTGCTGGAATTTTAATTCAGTCAATAAATGTGGAATATCATCGCAGAGTGGTATATTGCAGGGATGTAAAATGTGGTGAGCAGTTCAATTCTCCTTTCAATTCTTTAAGACTGTAACATTACGCTGTGCTAAAATTTCGCCCCTAGTCTCAGTAATGTTTACCGTAAAAACTGTCATTAAATCATCTAAAAACCTAACTAGTTCACTAGTGGAGAAGAAAAGAGTTGAAGTTTCGAGTCCTCATGACCCTTCGACAGAACTTGAGTTCGAGTCCAGGAAAGAGCTGAAATATAAGCTGGTTTAAGGTGTGTGTGTGGGGGGCGGAGAGATAGAGTGACAGAGAGGTGGAGCGGGTTGGTGAGGTTGTAGGGACAAACAAGCAGTGATAGAAGCAGATTATCAAAAGATGTCAATGACAATAGTACAATAGAACACATAGGTGTTAAAGTTAAAGTTAGTGATATTATCTAAGCGAATGTGCTAATTAAGAATGGATGGTAGGGCACTCAAGGTATAGCTCTAGTGTTTTTTTTTAATAATGGAAATAGGTGGGAAAAGGAAAATCTTTATAATTTATTGGAAAAAAAAGAGAAGGGGGAAACAGAAAGGGGGTGGGGATGGGGGAGGGAGCTCATGACCTAAAGTTGTTGAATTCAATATTCAGTCCGGAAGGCTGTAAAGTCCCTCGTCGGAAGATGAGGTGTTGTTCCTCCAGTTTGCGTTGGGCTTCACTGGAACAATGCAGCAAGCCAAGGACAGACATGTGGGCAAGAGAGCAGGGTGGAGTGTTAAAATGGCAAGCGACAGGGAGGTTTGGGTCATTCTTGCGGACAGACTGCAGGTGTTCTGCAAAGCGGTCGCCCAGCTTACGTTTGGTCTCTCCAATGTAGAGGAGACCACATTGGGAGCAACGAATGCAGTAGACTAAGTTGGGGGAAATGCAAGTGATATGCTGCTTCACTTGAAAGGAGTGTTTGGGTCCTTGGACGGTGAGGAGAGAGGAAGTGAAGGGTCAGGTGTTGCATCTTTTGCGTGGGCATGGGGTTGTGCCATAGGAGGGGGTTGAGGAGTAGGGGGTGATGGAGGAGTGGACCAGGGTGTCCCGGAGGGAGCGATCCCTATGGAATGCCGATAAGGGGGGTGAAGGGAAGATGTGTTTGGTGGTGGCATCATGCTGGAGTTGGCGGAAATGGCTGAGGAGCTCACACCCCACTTTCTGTAAGGACACCATCCCATTCTCTCAGTTCCTTCGCCTCCGTCGCATCTGTTCCGATGATGCTACATTCAAAAACAGTTCCTCTGACATGTCCTCCTTCTTCCTTAACCGAGGTTTTCCACCCATGGTCGTTGACAGGGCCCTCAACCGTGTCCGGCCCATCTCCCGCACATCCGCCCTCACTCCTTCTCCTCCCTCCCAGAAACATGATTGGGTCCCCCTTGTCCTCACTTATCACCCCACCAGCCTCCGCATTCAAAGGATCATCCTCCGCCATTTCCGCCATTACACAAGGCCTCAAATGAATCAGAAAAAGAAATGATGTCTACGTGCAATTTTCCACATACATTTGTGGCAACTGTGAGTATATTCCGACCTGTTCTTTCATCTGTGTTTCAGATCCTCCTGCATTGAAACTGGGATGTGTAATTGCATTGAGTTCCCTAATCCCATTCAGCTTTATTATACGTCATATTTCTGTTGATTATTGACTACGAAAGAATAACGATGGCAGAATACAAAGCTGTAAAAGCAACAGGTGTTCTAACGACCTGAAATAACATGTTTGATTATTTTCCTTATAATCAATATAGTAGCATTTTCTTTGATACATCGAAGGCATGAGTATCGGCCAGCATAAGATATGGAATACATATTTAAGGCCCTCTATAATGTTCTGCTATTTAATATATAATGAGTGATATCTGTACTCACCCTATCCGCCACCTCTGCTTTGATAATATTTATAATTTTGCCAAAGTATATCCATCTCAGTTGTTTTGAATTTTCAATTGACCAATCTGAACTAAAAATGCCTTCTGGTGAGAATTTCAGATTTAGACAACAGTTAGGGAGGATATCTACTTTCTGAAATCGATCTACAATAATTTAGTTTTCTGCCCCTTCAATTGGACACCGCGGTCATGTGTTTCCCTTACTGCATAGAGGTAATTGCATAGACATATAATGAAGATGCAGGCCAATCAAATCGCTGGTGTTCTTCTTTTATGGCACAATGCTATTCAAATCCAATCTACAATCACATTTTTCAACATGTCTTGCCATATTATTTTCTCTCAGGCATTCTGTTTAGAAGGGTGTAATCTAATTCCCTCATCCAGAACATATTCCCATAAAAAAACACATTGGAACCGTTCTCTCAGCAATTAAATGCCTTCAAATTTACCCTTGGGGTTCACTAACAGCTCTGTTTTTATCTATGGCAATTAGACGACTTGCACATACGTACAAAAATGGCATCTATGTGCAATGTGTCCACCGGTTCATAATATTAAAAAAAACCTAACAAGTCACCTTAAAGTTTCGTTTATTTAATGCAAGAACCGTCCAGTGTTGACCTGCAGCTGTGATTTCACATTTCAGAAAACATTTTTGCATCTCACCTACTACCCCCATTAACTGCCCACTCCCCACCGCCGCCGCTGCACGCGTGCTTCTGATAGTAATTGTAGGTATATTGCGTAAAAAAAGTTCGAGCCTATCAAGTACGATTGGGAATAAAGAGTGCCCGAGTATTCAGGACCCTTGCATCTGAAAATGGAAAAAGTAGCCTCGGTATTGGAGTTTCAATATTAGACTTAGGAAGCCACGGACAGAATAGTCAAGATTAATCAGGTATCCTAAACAAAAACAAAAATAACTGAAAAACTCAGCAGGTCTGGCAACATCGGCAGAGAAGAAAAGAGTTGATGTTTCGAGTCCAGATGAACCTTCAACAGAACTGAGTGAATATAAGGAGAGGGATGAAATATAAGCTGGTTGAAAGTGTGTGTGTGCGTGTGTGTGTGTGTGTGTGTGTGTGGGGGGGGGGGGGGGGGGGGGGTGGGTGGTGGGGGGGGGGGGTGGGGGGGGGGCGGAGGTTGGGGGGGGGTGAAGGTTGGTGGGGTGTGTTGTAGGGACAAGCAAACAGTGATAGGAGCAGATTATCAAAATATGTCACAGTCAAAAGAACAAAATAATACAATGGTCAGGTATCCTGCCTGTTGAACTTAAATTGCCATAATCGTGGACATTCAGTGACTCTGGCCAGAGTACCTTTAAGTCGTCGGGTCCTCAAAGGCCAAGAGTCCCTAGTTTATTACAAAATCAACGTGCCCTAGTGAACACAGATTTTCAGATTGTGCAGGGCTACTGACCCCAGTAGGATTAGTGTACATGGTTACTTATACTTAGTGTGTCAGGTTATCATAATTGATTCGTCTTTGACTCGTGAGATTTTGAAATCTAAAGATTCTGATTGCTTTCTCTTTCTGAGCCTCAATAAGGACAGTGGGGCTACAGGTGGTCAAAGAACACAGGCACATTAATCCTTTGAAATATTAGAATGCTTTCTTTATTAATTCAGTTAACTAATAAAATGCACACAGTTATCCAGGAGGCTTGATGATATGGGCAAAACAGAAATTATAAATATATCAGCTTATTATTCGTCTTGATTCAGCAAAGTGCCTGGATTAACATATATTCAACTGGTATATGATCCAAAAGGCTGTAGTTTACCATAGTAGTAGAGATTTGATAACTTACATGATCATTTTTTTCCTGGTTCGATACAGAGCTGCAGCTGCTCAGAGTATCAAAGCTTCTGGGCCTGAAGAGATGCTAAATAGCTATAGAAAAGGGGGAAAACTGCTCCCTTCTTCAGAATTAGTGAAGGTTACTTGTAGAGTATACTTCTGGGCACAAAACGAGTTAGGCAACATTGGGATTTTCTGTCAGTACATCTGCAAGCATTAGGGTTTTGTTGAAAATTTAGAGGGTGAAAATATTCTGAGCTACTGGGCATATAAATTTGTGGCTTATCCTGAAGTAGTCAGCCCATGCTTAATTAAAATACGTTGCTCTTCATGGTCCAATTCGTGACAGAATACCGTCGCAATGACGTGCGATCCAACTGCCTTTGGTTTATTGGGCAGTTAGCGGATAAACTATTATAAATTGTTGGTAATGTTGAAAGTTGAAGAGATGTATTGAGTCTTTGCAGTATCCAAGTATCAATGTTTATTTTGAAGTATTTGGATCTATTAACTCTGTAATGTACGGAGTCAAGTAAAAGTTTTAGAACAGCCCGATTTTGGCGTCTGCAGTGGAACAGGCATTATCGTTTATCTCAAGGCATTGAATATCCTCAACTACAAGCTAATGTGGGAATCTCAGCACTTTGGGATCTGCAAACGTCTAATGTGCCGCAATGAAGACAATCGGAGTTCCTTGGACTTTTTTGGTGATATTTTAATCCGTTTGGATTTTAGGGTCCCACCCCAGACTTCGGACTTTCCTAAAGCTTACCTTACTTTAAGGTCGTGCCCACCGCCCCCACAACTAAACCAGAATGCCGACCCATGCCCCCTGCGACGTGGCATAAAATTCAATCAACCAGGCATTCTGCGCTACTTGGACTACTGAGGATCAGGGCATCTTCGACTTTCCGCCTTCAGAAGCTAATCACAGCAGGGAAGACATACAAGATATAAAGGCATGTCACCCTGGAGTTTGGATGATGCCAGATTATTGCCCGCTGTATAGTGTCTCTTAGCCAAGCCTATCAGGTCTTCAGAAGTGCTGAAAGCCTAGTCCTATTACAGTTTTAACGGTTGGTTCCTTTGGAATATAAACATGATAATCACCTATGTCTGTTCGGTTGGGAAATTTTGAGGGAATGCCTGAATATTATTCACGAAGGGTGGGCTTCATGATTGGCCACTTAGAGATTCGTTTTAGCTGAATTATTCACGATACAGTGGATCAGAGTACAAGGGACTCTCAGATCGATTAGCAGGTCAGTGTGCCAGAAACTGTTGATACATCAGCTTGTGCCTGCACCTCGGGCTATTGTGCATGCATATGGTGCCAGCACAATTAACTGTTGTGCCTGTAGATTGTTAGAAGATTATTCGCTGTGTCCAGTGCCTTATGTACTTCTCGAATAGAGCCTGTTTCTGAGGTATTCGTCCTGTGAAGAGTGAAAGTTACCTTGATTGCAAATAGTAGCACTAATCTGACTGATGGAACCTCTAAAACTCTCTTGTACCATGTGATATTGAGTCTTCATGCACACACTGGACTTTTAACATCTTCAGAAAGTCAAGTTGTCTCACATTATTTTTCCTTAACAACGTCAATTATTCCTGGCAATAGGAGCGTAATACATGTTAACTCATTGATAATTTGCAGCAAAAATGTGTTTTTATCATTGGGCATTTGGAGGTTGAAAATTTGCCCTATAAAATTTCAGATTTAACTGCACAATTCTAACTGTGCTTGCCGGTTGAGCCTGTTGATCACAACGAAATGGATATACAGATTGTCAGAATACTAAACTATTGGGGTTGCAAGTGTGAACGAACAAACTCATCATTGCAAATTAATTGTGCAACGTAAGCTTTTGTCCCTTGTGAGGGTTCGAAGTTTCCTTGGATATTCAGGAGGCAATGTTTGCATGGGCACCGGATAATTTCAGAATTCCTTGTTTCATTAGGCCTAAAGTGCTGTATTTCTAATTAAAGTGTTGAATCATTGACTATTCTTTCATGAGACTACACATCACTGGCTAGGCCAAGATTTATTCACCATCCACAATTTTCCTTGAGAAGGAGATAGTGAGCAAAAATCTTGAACAGCGACAGTCCATCTGTTGTTGATATACTCTCAGTACTATTATTGGTTGGATTATCGGATGCTGTCCAAGGTAAAGGAAGGCAAATTCTCATATTTCCAAGTCAGGATGGTAAGTGGCTTGGAAGGGTACATCAAGTTGGAGGTATTACATTTGCATACTGCTTTTATAGCTTGAAGTGACCGAGAATTTGCAAGGTACCTTATAAAGGGCCGTGGGGAGGTCCTGCAATGCCTCCTGTAGATTGCAAACAGTGGTGTCCCTGTGCAACGTTGGAGGAGGGAGTGAATCTTTGTGGAAAAGGTACAAGTAAGTCTGGCTGCTTTGCACTTCACGGTGTGGAACGTCTTGGCTGCTGTTGGAGCTGCACTAATCCAAACAATTCGAATTCCTGATTGTGATCTGTAGATGCCGGATAGGATTTGTAGAATTGGAAATACGTACTCGCAACACGATTCCTAACCTCTCAGCTGCTCCTAGTTTCCAGTCAATGATAACACCTGGCAGTAGGTAGTGGAGGATTATGTGATGGAAAAGCTGATGAATATTAAGAGGCGATGCTTAGATTTTCTCTTGTTGGAGAAGGTAAGTTCCTGTCATTTGTGTGGCGTGAGTACTTTCCACTTGTAAGCTGAAGGCTTGATATTTTTCAGGTCTAGCTGCATCAGGGTCATGGATGCTTATGGATCTTAGTAGTGGTGAACGGTTCAGAACATTGTGCAAGTCTCAGCAAAATCTGCACTTCTGAATTGATGACGGCTGGAAGGTCATTGCTGAGGTGGTTGAATATTTGTGAGCGTACTTTAGGAGAGGCCGAGAATATATGGGCTATTGCAGGAGTATATAAAATTTTATGCTGTCTAAAAAATTTTGAGCATAACTGAAAATGGACTTTCAATGGAAGAGAATATTAGGGTATTTGCGTAATCAGAGATTAAGAGTCGTCTTGGATAATTGATCTTCCAGATTTCAGAGTATGTGGGTCTTGAGAATTTATGGAGATGTAAAAATGTTGAAGATGGAATTTTTTAAAAGCGTGTTCATTGAGCGCTAAGACGGTAAAACACACTCACTGCTCCTTAGCTTTTAAAATTTTACAAAAAGCATTATGCACTGACCAATCAGAAACATCGGATAAACATTAATAATGGGCTTCACGCATGGTTGAAAGAACTGTGTTACTCAGTCAGTAAGTTGTTTGTGTAACTTAAATATGAGGAAACGGATTAAGGGGGCCTTTTTTAGCACAAAGTGCTTTGGGTTTTGTGGGGCTAATGGCCAGAGTAACTAAAGCTGTTGCCCTGTAGCCATTCGAATTACACTCCAATTGGAGAAGGTGTTCATTATCATGGTCTCTTAAGAGGGTCATTGTATGCTTAGAGTGTAGATTTGAATATCTGAACTATTGCTTCCTTAGAGCCCTGTATTGTGTCTGTCTTACCTTACATTAGACTTCACTGCCTCTAACTAACATAAAACACAAACCGTCCCTGCAATAAAATATCCCAAATCAAACCTTCCGTGTCTTGGCAAAACCCTTGAACCTTTAGTCTGTACCAAAACCCATGCCCATCTTCCCTGGAATTACCAAACTGAATTAGTCACTGCAACATACCTGCCAAGTTATGCATAAAAATGTCTCTTATCAAAGATGAAAATTACAATCTATGCCCCTGTAAAAATTAATCTCCAATGCCGCATTTACCTTTCAGACCTTTAAGTTGTCTTTCAAATAGTTTATCAGATTAATCCACCTCAGCACCTCTCAATTAGGTGTCGTAACACGCGACTGGGTTTGTACCAATCAATCTAAACTTAACTGCAATAACTAATGCAATGGCTTCTCTTCTCGTATATGCAATGTTTTCTTTGGAGGATAAATAGCTACTTCCTATTCCTGATCTAAACAACCCTCAAAACCACTAGTCTGCATAACTCCATTATGGCGAACTAATCATACTCTTTACCCCACATCAAGCATTTGAAAAGTGCAAAATTACCAGAATTGCATAGTTGGAAGAGAAAGCTCCTTGTCGTGGATCCCATCTCCAAACACAAATTTTAGCTCAATTTCAAAAGTATCAAATACATCTTGTCTCGCAAATGCCACAGACAAAGTAGGCCTTTCTGCAATGTTGACATCGAGATGAATTTCCCAACATATATATTAGATATATATATATATATATATATATATATATAAGTGTCTATATACACTCACACACACACACACATATATATAAATATCATTAGCGCCATGTAGTATTAACAAAAAAAAACTTTGTTACATCTCGTGACTGCATGTATTGCCTCCACTCCTCTGCTTCTGTTAAAACATCATCTGTTGCTCTTACACATGAGAAGTCAAATTTACACTTTATTGGCATCTTGAATTCCAATATCACCGTAAACGCGTCAAAATTACGGCCCATAGTTTTGGTGAATCCACCTCCTGCTAACTGATCACCATTCTGCTTGCTTAACAACAATGGTTTCCGTTTAGGAGACGCAAAGTTGAAGAATTTGCATCAATCTTGACCCAGAAGTTCCGAGTAGATATACAGTCTCGGCCTCCTCCCAATTAGCCATAATTATGGCATCTATGCGGCAATGAGAAAATCTGCCCAGGTAAGCCCTGTTCCCAAAAATCAACGAATATGACACACTGAAGGCGGTCAATTACTGACCCATCATTCTAATTTCGATCATCAGCATGGTGATGTAAGGGAGTATGAACAGTGCTATCAAGTGATAATTGCTCAGCAACAACCGACATTCACCGATGCTCAGTTTTGGTTCCTCTATGAATAATAATTAAGGGCCACATTATAGATATAGACAAAGATGAAGACAAGAAAATGTAAACATGAACGGAAGATGTGAGGAGGCAACGCCTGACTTGAGCATTAAGAAGGCATTTCATAGCGTGTTGGATCAAGTAGCCATAAATAAAGGGGAGTAAATGGGAATCAGCGGAAAACTCCCCACTTTTTGGATTCAAACCTCGCCCAAAGGAGCGTGTCTCTCCTTGTTGGAGTTCAATCATCTGAGTCCCAGGATATCAATGCTATACTTCCTCAACATAATATAGGCCCAAGCACCTTTAGCTCTTTCTTCAAAAACCTTCCCCTCATCAAAATTTCAGAAGTGGACAAGTTCGCCGATTGCACAACATTCAGCACCATTCACACTCATGGAACACTGAAAGATCCTTTGTCCGTATGAACCACACCTGAACAATATTCAGGCTTAGGTTGATAAGCAGCTAGTAACATTTGCGTCGCACAATGACAAATAAGACAGCAACAACAAGAGATAATTCAAACATCTTCCCTTGATCATCAATCATATTTCCATGCTGAATGCCCCATTAAAAATATCTTGGGAGTTACCTTTGAACAGAAACGTCGCTGTGTTGTCATGTAAATGTTAGCAGGTCAGTGCCTCTCAACTGTGTGGAGGGTAACTAACCTAGTTACTTCCTGCAGCCGATCCTTCATCAACAATCTGGAAGTTATCACTTGCTTTGAAAAGTGCAGAGCCAACAACACTCAAGAATCTTGACAGCACCCAGTCTTTCCAAGCTTGAATTGCATTACATCTTCCAGATTGTAGAGTGAAGCCCTGCAGAGAAGAAACATTGTGGCAGTTGTGCTTTTCATGTGCATGACACATCACATCAAAATATCAGGGCTGCATTGAAAGCACCTACTAAACCCACGGCATATAATAAATGGAAGGAGAAGGGAAAAAGAGTCATGAGAAAACCACCACGTCTATTTTGCCATGCAAGACACATAAGATCTTGACAGGGAGCTATATCACCGTTCTCTTACCGTAAGTGGGTCGAAGTCCTGGAACTCTCTTCTCAACAGCACTGTGGGAGTTCCTAAGCCAAATGGGTTGCAGCGGTACAAGAAAGAAACTCACCACCAATTTATCAAGGGGGAAATGTTGAAAGCCAATACAAACTATGACAGGCTTTCGTGCCAACAAATAATGAGACCGAAAAAAAATCTCTTGTACTTAATATTTCCATTTTTCCTTTGTAATCTTTCTTTGGATGTCTGACTATTACAATAATTTATTGAGCTTCACCCACTCTAGGATGCTTCTGTTAATTAATTTACTGGCTAGTGAGAATTCCAATTTTAATTGCCCTTCGATTTCTGTTTATGGTTTCTGCTGACAACTATTTGCTCTCATCTGTTGAAATTACCCCCGCTGTAAATGTTTTGACTATGGCATGAAAAGACCTGGAGTCGGTTGCTTCTTGTCAAAGGAAATTAAGCAGTTGCTGACGATTATAGTGCTAAAAAATGTAACTTGTTATATTTGGCAGTAACTCCTCACTTACACCTGTTGTTAATTCTGGGACAGAAATAGCTCAGGCTGTTTTTATCCTGTGCTTGGAGGATGAAGTTAGGGTGGTGTTTTCGCCCGACCCAGGAAAATATCAGCAGCATAGGAGCAACTTTTATATTAATGTAGCTAAATCTGGAGCACAGCACTTCAAGATGAAAGCTTAATATTGTCAACAAATGTAGATTTCGCTGTAGCCAGCATGCCAGTTCTTTGCAGAGGTCCTGTGGAATGAATCACATTGATTGCAAGCTTACAGCTATTGCAACGGAGAATGCAGTATGGAACCGATAACGGTTGTGCACGAGTTCCAGGGTTGGAAAATATTTGATAAGAAACTTTTTTCCATTTTTCCATTTCAGGTCCATGATATTTGATCGAAATTGGAAAAGTTAATTTTGGAATGAACATCTAAAATTAGTTTTGTGTGGAAAATAAAGGCCACAGTTTTTAATACGGCAGGCAGTGTGGGGAATTAAGTGGCAAAAACCACCATCATGGTGCTCGAAGAAAAGGAGGAAAAATGGGGAAGGTAACTATATTATAATATCATCAGCGGATGCACGTGATGCTGGATTGTGAAGAGATGCTGGCTATGTACAAAAAAATATATATCAGAAAAAGCCGAGACAATGGGTGCCGCCGTGTGGACGAAAATTAGGTTTGGAACCGTTAGGTCCGAAGAGAATAACGTCACAATTCCCTGCACTGTCTCCCATCTGCCCTCTTCTTTCCTCATCAAATAACATGGATGCAAATTCTGACATGCCTCTGCGTGCACACCTTACTGCTTAGCTTCCCAAGTAACTTGGTGCTAATAGCAAAATTAGACACATGATTCTCTGTTTCTTCATCGAAGTGGTTAATATATAGAAGGCAATGTGAGATCAAAAGGTCGCTGTAAGCCACCCTTGTCTCCATAGGAAACAAATTGAAAATAACCTCGTTTTGACTTCGTAAGGTGAAAATGTATCTCTTTGAGTCTATGGGTTGTTGTTGCTTTAATGGACATTAGCTTGGGAATTTGTTAAAACGTATGATAGTGATAATTTGAAACCATGCCTAGATATATATTAACTTGTGTAAAATATTGAACTGTTTCCTTTAGTGTCATTTTAAACCTCGAGTCTGGTGGCCTGATTCCTGAATTTAGAGCTGCATCTCAGACTTAACAATTGAAATTATTTGTTATGACATTTGTTTAAAGTTCGCCTCTGGGGAATTTTAAATAAAGCAGATTTCGCACCTCCACCAGGCACAAACATCCTAAAATCCACGTATACCTGCCTGTTGCTTTCTATCCATTAACCAACCATCTATCTATGTTCAAGTATAACAAAATAACCTATGAACAATTTTCTTGTATTTTAAACTTTGCACTTAAGAATCATTTAGCAATCATTTGCAGCATTTTCGCAACAAAAGCTGTTTGAGCTAAATGACCTTTATTTCACTCTTTACTATCCCCCTCATTTAATGAAAAGTGTTTTAATATGTTCCAGCTCACAAACTAACGGGAATGTTCCCCAATCTATGGATATGTGGAAAATCATACCTAGTACTTCCCGTGCCTCTGCTACTGTCTCAATCAATAATCTAAACTCTAGGCGATGAAGTCCCTAGATTTTTTTTTTTCCAATTTCAATCTTTTAATTCCGGCAAACTACTTTTCACTGCGAGAATCCCTCTGGCCTCATCTTCTAACTGCCCAGCATTTTTTTTTTTTACTTATTCACTTCCTATTGATATGTTTCCAAAAGATCTTGAAATCTGTTGCTATATTTCCGGCTCGTCTACTCTCATTTTCCCTTCCCCCCCATTTTATCAACTTTTTGGTGACGCTAAGCTGATTTCCAAATTATTTCCTATCTTTAGGCTTGGTACTAATTTTGCAACATTGTAAGCATCTTATTTTAATATGGAACTATTCTACACTGCCTGAGTGAACTACGAATGACCTAGCTTGCTGAGCTTTTGCTTGCCATGGAATGCATTTCTCTTGAAGAAATGAAAGCTTTCTTCATGTTTCTCCAGTGTTCATTTAATTCCATACTTTGTCGTCAGTTTACTGAATTAAAATTCGCCAGTTGTCCTTCACGGTTATGTAATTGGCTTTGTTTGAGTTTAAATCTTTTCTAGTGCATGTTCCTGGGAGAGTAATTTGCAAATTTAACATGGAATTCAGTCCCATTTCAATTATTATTTTCCTATGGACCATATATTCTATCATTACTAATGACCCCAATTTATTCCACCATGTTGGACATAATTATCTTTCAAGAGTTACTCACATATTTCTCCCACAAACTACCATTTAAGTAATCGATGAACTCAACCTTTAGATCGATCTTGTCAATTGGTGAAGGAATGGCAAAGAGGTTCTGTGGCTCGGCTATAATCCACAAACTCTGGGTAATGCTTTATGGGCCGATTTCGAATGGTGAAATTTAAATGCAATAAAAGCCTGCCAATAAACTTCAAATGATTACCATTCACCCAATATCAATTTTGGGAAATCCCATCTGGTTCGCTAGTTTACTTTGGGAAGCAAATATGTCATCCTTTTCTGGTCTGCTCTGAAGGTGGCTCCAGACCCACAAAATTGTGACTAATTCCTAACTGCTACCTGCACTTTTCCAGAGAGACACTGAGTTGCATAAACTCGTTAAATAGAATCGAACTGGATGGACTACAAAGCATCAATCTCTAGAACTGAAATGACAGTGGCAATGCCAGCCAACTTCAAATTGAGGGTGCCCTGCACCGTGTTGATGTGTCACTACTACGTGCTACATAGGGTAAAATTAGAACAGAACAAAAACAGAATTACCTGGAAAAACTCAGCAGGTCTGGCAGCATCGGTGGAGAAGAAAAGTGTTGATGTTTCGAGCACTCATGACCCTTCTGCAGAACTGATTCTGTCAAAGGGTCATGAGGACTCGAAACATCAACTCTTTTCTTCTGCGTCGATGCTGCCAGACCTGTTGAGTTTTTCCAGGTAATTCTGTTTTTATTTTGGATTACCACCATTCACAGTTTTTTGATTTTATCTCTAGAATTGGAACAGGCCTAGCAAATGTATCCAACATCTACCATCAAGCAAATAGATATACTATCAGCAAGAGCAGAATTGAACTCAATCAAAATCCATGAACTCATGTTCTGGCATAGCCCCAACTCTACCATTGCCATGAAGCAAGAGGATGACTGCTGCTTCAATGAAGACTGCAGGGGGGCATATCTCGAGCAGCACCAGGCATAGTTTATAAGCCTTTTTATCCAATCCACGGGAATACTTTTTTCCTGGTAGGAAGGCAGGCATGACAGGAATTTTCAGAACATTACATACATGGAAAATGATGCATGATTTGAAGGTGCAGAGAGAGCTAGATACTACAATAGATGATTCACATAAAGTTAGTGTGCTGGTTTACCTGGTTAAGCTGCAGCACACGGCTCCTTGCATACCAAGCATTTTAAACAACAAGCGTTAGACGCAGCTAAGCAATTCCAAAACCGATGGATAAGAGCTAATTTCTGGCGTCTTGACACACCAGTCCTAAACGATGGTGGGCAAGTAAACAACTTAATGGAGGGGAATCAGGCTCCACAAAGGTCCCCATCCTCAATGATGGGGGAGCTCAGCGCAACTGTGCAAATATTTGGTTGAGGGCTTTGTGACAATCTTCAGTCAGAAGTGCCAGATGAATTATATAAATCGGCCAAAATCGAAGTCCCCCAATATTGCCGATGTAAGTCTGCCATAAATTCTTTTCACTCCACATGATTTCAAGAAAGGGCTGAAGACACTGTGCACTGTTGTGACTATGGCCCAGAAAACATTCCCTCAATAATATTCAGTAATTGTGCCACAGAAATTGCTGCGTTTGTTGCCAAGGTGTTTCACAAGAATTACAAAACTGACATTTAACGGGCAATTTGGAAAATTGCCCAGGTTCTTCCTGTAGAGAAAGAGGAGAACAAATCTAACACAGCCAACTATTGCCCCATGCGTCATATTGCCAATGTCAGTAAGACTGAAAGTGGTAACCAATACTGCCAGTAACCGGAACCTGTGAGCAACAACCTGCTCACTGACGCACATTTGTGTTCAACCAGAGGCACTCAGCTCCAAACATAATTGCAGCCTTGGTGCAAGCAGGCAGGAAAAAGCTGAACTCCAGAAATGAGGTGAGAGTGATTGACTTTGATTTCAAGGCAGCATTTGACCGATTGTAGCAACAGGTTACCCTGGTAAAATTGGAATTATACCACTGACTTGCAATGGCAAACCGTCGCTCAATTTAATATCCCAGTTTAGAATAACACAATCTGCAAATCTAGCGTCATTGGCTTAGTGTATTGTCAGAGAGCACTGATGAAAATGTGCATAGTAATGTTCAGAGCATCATCGTCTATGACAGTGCTCACCGTTAGCTAGAATGATGAATGTGCAGAGTTTAATAGTTTTAAGTGGTATTGAGCTTTCAGCTGGTGAGGGCTCACTGGGGAAATTGAACCGAGTATACATTGTGTGGAGAGCCAGATAATTGAATGCCATGCGTATAATCAAATATACTTCTATTTTCTCCTTGAAAAATATCAGACATTGTGCGAGGAGAACGCAAACAACCCTCAATATAAGCATCGTGCGACATTCAGCATCAAATGATCTTCTGTAGCTATATAACACTGCATGTTTGTACATTTACGCCAGCTGTTTGAAAATGTGCTGACTTCCAGGGATATTGAGGGAAATATTGAGTTTTACAGTACGGTGCTATCCATATTCCTCATGGCAGAGAGGAAACAGGCTTTTTCTTTTTACTCGAGCAACAGGAATAATTTCTTCCTGGTAGGAAGGCAGGCATGACATGAATTTGCAGAACATTACGTACACGGAGGATGACTGCATGATTTGAAGGTGCAGAGAGATCTAGATATTACAAAAGCTGATTCCCCTAAAGTTAGTGTGCTCCTGCAGCAACTAATTTCGAAGGCTAATGGAATGCCATTATTTATTACGAGAGCAATTTAATATAAAAGTAAGGATATTGATTATCCGTTATACTGGGCATATGTAAGGTCTCAACTCAAATGCTGTGTGCATTTTTGTGTTGCCTTCTACAAGGATGCTAATCCATTGGGCTCTATTGAAACGAGGATTCATGGATTTATGCCTTGGTGAGTGGGTTGTATGATGAGGAAAGGCTATAAAGACTGGGCTGGTTTCCACTGCAGTTTAGAGGAGTGAGGATAATTTTATTGAAGTATACAATATCATGATCGGCCTAACCATGGTGAATGGTGAAAGGATTTTCCCTGTTGTGGATGTGTTCAGAACTAGATGACATCGTTCTTTTAAGAGATATGAGGAGATGGTTTTGTTCTGTCAGATGATTGTGCAACTTTGGAACTCTGTGCCTCAGATTATTTTGAGGCGGGATCATTGAATATTATATTCAATGCAGTGATAGATATATTATTGTTAGGCAAGGGAATCAAACGTTATTGGGGTTAGATGGGAATGTGGAAATCTAAACACAAGAAAATCAGACATAACCTAATGGAATGGCAGAACATGATCGAGGGGCCAAATAGTCCATTCCTTGTTCTAATGTACTTAATATTGATAGGCTTCGCGTAACATTCTGTTAGAACAAAAAAGCCAGTGCATTAATGACAGCAGGTGTGGCATATGTGCATCCTAAAGCACATCTAACATTCCATGTCACATGCATAACTTTCCGAACTGAGTGTGAAGGGGTTTAAACAATTTACATCGGTGGGCGAAGATGAGCAAAAGGAAAGGAACAACGTATGAAAGAGGAAGGGATATATAATATATAATTATAATGTGTCTTGGAACAAATGTCTTAATTTCAGTTTAAAAAAAAACTAAGCTTTTGTCAGGGTGAACGTGAATGACAGTAATGAAGAGCACTGCCAGAAACGAAAACGACGATTTTCAAAGCGAAACGTGACAAAAAAAAAACTATAATTTACCATGGCACAGAGGTTATAGTCGGAAATTCTTAAACTCAGTGTTGGAGCAATATGAAAGAACAATCTCGATTCTGTATATCAGCTGCTCTTCCTCGATCGAGTGATGAACTTTATTGTAATATAGCAGGCGGTAACAACAGAATTGTGTGCCTTTGTCCAAGGTAGTGAATTAATAAAGAACGGGAACAGAAGCGATGAGCTACGGTTGGGGACTGAGCTGAGGTAATGCACAAAGATTTTATCACATCGGTGTTTGTTCGGCCAAATGTAGAGAAGACCACATTAGAAGCATTGGAATGCACTATGCTAACTTGAAGACAACAAGTAAATCGCTGCTTCACGTGGAAGGAGTATCTGGAGACTTGGACTGTGAGGAGAGATCAGCTCAGTTGATAGGTAGTTAACCTGAGAACTCAAAGGAAAATGCCGTGTGGTGGGGGCATGTTTTTCCTGGTGATTGTGGAGTGTACAAGTGACAATAGGAGGGAACGTTCCATTCAATTTTTTTTTCAGGGCAAGGGAGACTGTATGTTGTCATGGCATGATGCGGAAAGTGGTGCAATTGCATGACGATAATTGTTTGCAATTTTGTGTGGATGAATTGAGACGTGAGGAAAGGGGTGGAGCATTGGGCTTGGAGGTGTGGATGGACATTATCACTGTTCCGGGCGAGAGGGAGAGACGTGATCTTAGAAGGACACCATATTGGATTGTACAAATGTGGCCACTGTGAACCAAAGTGCGGATAAACCATCAATTGAGGAATAAATATGAAAGAGCAGTGTTGCTTTGGAAGCTTTCATTGGCAGAAGAGATGGGACGGAATGGAGAAACTGCGTGAATATATTGGATTACTTCAAGGGGATATGGCGTGAGGAAGTGTACTTAATAAGCCAGTGGGTGCCAGTACAATTAATTCAATTTTTGTAGCCGACCTATCACCAGAAATAAAGAAAAAGAAGCCGAGGATGAGAAGTGTAGTGTTGAACTGAACTAGATGAGAGGAGAAGTGTGAAAATTGTAAGCCAAATTTGTGAAGATTTGCTGTTGTGGGTCTGAACAGAAATACACACGGATAGAGCCGCTGATCAGGGCGTTATGGAATGCGGGGGAAGTGTGTGGCACGTGGCAGTGTAGGGTCAGGAAAACGGATGTTCCAAAAATCGCACTAAAATATATGCATAAATAAGGTACATGAATGGACCGTGGCCATCCTTTTTATTTGGAGTAAGTGAGAAAAGTTAAATGAGAAATGCTGAAAAAGAGACCAAGTTCAACAAGGTGCGATTGGGGGTAGTTTGGGGGAAATAGTTGGTCCTCTGTTCATCCAGCTCTGTGCTTTGCATGGTTATGCCGGTACTCAAATACAATTCAGTCAATAATATAAGGAATATTTATTTTGAAACTGCATTAAAGATTCATTGAGCCATTTTTTATATCTTCCTTGATCAAGAGCCTATATTATACATGCTGATGTTCAAAATTTTTTTTCTCTTTGATAACGTTACTAGCACTTTATTTAATCAGTTCCAGATTCTTGGCAGAAATAATGTACCACAATCGAATGTTTTTGTTTACAAGATAAATTAACAATAATTGTGTTGTGATCAAAACTAATACGAAAACAGGGGATCAATGTTAAAATAACAACTAAAGGTCTCCTAGATTTAAACCAAATCGCTTAATTAGCTCAACGTCATTTCAGGATTTCGAATTTGTGGTCAGATCCATGCCTCTGACTCATCAGTTTCAGAATAACAGAATGCAACATGGAAAGCTGAGGCATAAGTTCCATGTCTGAATGCTGTGACAACATTGATGGAAACATTTCGCTGCAGAAATGTCATGATATTCAGAGTGTTTGCTGAACAAATCCTAGCATTGTCCGTGATCTCAGTTCAATCCGGTCAATTGTATAATGTCATATGAAAAGGTGGGCTGCTTCCACTTGAGCATTACATATTGACCTCGTGGCAGAAGAAATATAAATCAGAGCGTCAGTGAGATGAAGGGTTAAACTAAAATTACCAGATATCAGGAACTCAACTCAATGTTTTCCCACTGAATATGCAAAATTTCGCCACATCTCGTGTCTTGCCCTAAAGAATATTAAGGAGAACAACTTCGAAATGGCAAAAGCATAATTATAATAATAAAGAAATAGAAATGCAGGTGAGATACTTTGTCACATCGCAAGAGCGTACGTGGATTTATAGACTCGTAAGGGAGGAAGTCAAAGTGCAGGTGATACTTTTATGTGTCTGTGTGTTCTGATGCACGCCCCAAACACTTGTTCAGAACAGCTTCTGATTCTGTAATCTAAAAAAAAACGTAATTAAACTCTTTTGAACATCAGCATGCAACTGTTTCATTGTGTAATTACAATCAAAGTATCCGATATATGTGGTGATTAATATTGCTCTCTCCTTCTGTCCAAAATTGATTCTGCATCAACCTGAAAAATATCGGAGCATATGGAAGGTATGTATTATTAAGCAGTCAATTCTATCATTTGTTCAGAATTATGATCATGTTCTATTCCAATCATTTTTTTGCAACGCTCATTGTTTAACATGTTTTCGATTATAGGACAGGGGCGACGCTAATATAGCCAGTATTTTTTTTTTTTTTGGCTTTTCACTTATTGCTTTTAAGAACATGTTTGCACCCCACTTTCCCGAACCACTGGAGTGTGTATAATGTTGGGAGATCCATAAGCTATGGAAGAAAAAACCTTCGAATTTACCAGGAGACGAGCAAAGAAAGGCTATCTTTTTATAACTGAGGCTGCTGCTAAAAAAAAAAATGTAGAGTAATTGCACGTCATGGTTTCATGTCTGCATCACTGTCCTTCTCAGATAGATGTTGAACGTTTTGAAGATGTTCTCAGAGGTGTCTTGGTAGCAAATACAGTGCATTCTATATACGGCACACACTGAATCTAATGTGCCGCGGGAGTAGGAGTGAATCTTTAAGGAGATGGATAGGGAGCCTACGATTTACCCTGTTTGGTGTAAAATGTTGTGCCTGAGGTTAATTCTTGACGTCATTCAGGCAGTTGGAAAATAGTTACCCATACCGCCAATTTGAGCCTTTAAGTATTGAACGAATTTAAGGAATCAGGAGATGAGTGACTAACTGTAGACAACGAACCAAAAGCCAATTTTTGGAGGCACCGCCTCACAAGTTGTATAGGGCATAGAAAAGGGCGAATCTGCTCAACCAGTTTTTGCTCCACTCGAGCCTCCCAATTTTCCTCACCTGAATCCATTAGCCTAAACATTGATATGATTCTATAAATTCCTCTAAAATTCCCGCTTTGCATTAACTGATTCTGGGGATTCGGGTTTGTCTTGAAAACGAGCATTTATTCAACATCTCTAACTGCCGTTGAGAAGGCGACATCGAGCCACCTTCTTAAAATCTGCCGTTCCTGTGTTGTAGGATCACCCTCATTGTTGTTTGGAAGGGAGTTACAGGATCTTGAACTCGAATCAGTGAAGGACCTGCAACAGCATTCCAGGTCACTATCATATGCGTCTTAAAGGAGCCATTGAAGGCACTGGTGTTCATAGGCTTCTGATGCCCTTGTCCTTCTAGGTGGTTGAATTCATGGGTTGGAAAGAAAATGGGGAATGACAAATTTGCATATACATACATATTATTGCTGAATGATAATAACAAATATTCTGCAGAATCTTTTCATCTTGCACTCATCAGTTCAATTTAAAATGTATAAAACATATAAAGTAAAGGAGGGTTTGTATTGCATGGAAACAGGATGTTGGCTCTTTCGCAAAATGGTTTAGTTTGGTGGACATGTTTTGCCAGGAAATACACCAACGAATAGTAATCTGCCAAGATTTGCTTAAAATCAAACCAGGTAGTTAGATTTTTATTGGTTACTGCATTTCCACTGACAAACAATTGGTGAATTGATGATGGCCAAAATTGTAATAAAAACAAAAAAAAAAAACTGCGGAAGCTGGAAATCCAAAACAAAAACAAAAACAGAATTACCTGGAAAAACTCCTACCCAAAATCCACAAAAAGAACGGCCCCAGTAGACCGATCGTCTCAGCTTGCTCCTGCCCCACAGAACTCATTTCTCATTACCTTGACTCCCTTCTCTCTCCCCTTGTCCAGTCCCTTCCCACCTACATCCGTGATTCCTCTGACACCTTACGTCACATCAACAATTTCCAGTTCCCTGGCCCCAACTGCTTCCTCTTCACCATGGACGTCCAATCCCTCTACAGCTCCATCCCCAACCAGGATGGTCTGAGGGCCCTTAGCTTCTTCCTCGAACAGAGACCCGAACAATCCCCATCCACCACTACTCTCCTCCGTCTGGCTGAACTTGTTCTCACGCTGAACAATTCCTCCTTCAACTCATCTCACTTCCTCCAAATAAAAGGTTTGGTTATGGATACCCACATGGGCCCCAGCTATGCCTGTCTCTTTATGGGGTATGTGGAACATTCCTTGTTCCAGTCCAACTCGGGCCCCCTTCCACAACTCTTTCTCCGGTACATCGATGATTACTTCGGTGCCGCTTCATGCTCTCGTGGGGACTTGGAAAAAAAAAATAATTTTGCTTCCAATATCCACCCCTCCATCATTTTCACGTGGTCAATCTCTGACACTTCCCTTCCCTTCCTTGACTGCTCTGCCTCAATCTCTGGTGATAAACTGCCCACAAATATCCATTACAAACCCACCGACTCCCACAGCTATCTCGACCACAGCTCCTCACACCACGCTTCCTGTAAGAACTCCATCCCATTCTCTTGATTCCTTCGCCTCCGTAGCATCTGTTCCGATGATGCTACCTTCAAAAACAGTTCCTCTGACATGTCCTCCTTCTTCCTTAACCGAGGTTTTCCACCCCGGTCGTTGATAAGGCCCTCAACCGCGTCCGGCCCATCTCCCGCGCATCCGCCCTCACGCCTTCTCCTACCTCCCAGAAACATGATAGGGTCCACCTTGTCCTCACTTATCGCGCCACCAGCCTCCGCATTCAAAGGATCATCCTCCCCCATTTCCGCCAACTCCAGCATGATGCCACCACCAAACACATCTTGCATTCACCCCCCCCACCCCCCCCCCCCATCGGCATTCCGTAGGGATCGCTCCCTCCGGGACACCCTGGTCCACTCCTCCATCACCCCATACTCCTCAACCCCCTCCTATGGCACAACCCCATGCCCACGCAAAAGCTGCAACAGCTGCCCCTTCACTTCCTCTCTCCTCACCGTCCAAGGACCCAAACACTCCTTTCAAGTGAAGCAGCATTTCACTTGTATTTCCCCAAACTTAGTCTACTGCATTCGTTGCTGCCAATGTGGTCTCCTCTATATTGGAGAAACCAAATTAAACTGGGCGACCGCTTTGTAGAACACCTGCGGTCTGTCCGCAAGAATGACCCAAACCTCCCGGTCGCTTGCCATTTTAACACTCCACCCTGCTCTCCTGCCAACATGTCTGTCCTTGGCTTGCTGCATTGTTCCTGTGAAGCCCAACGCAAACTGGAGGAACAACACCTCATTTTCCGACTCGGCAGTTTACAGCCTTCTGGACTGAATATTGAATTCAACAACTTGAGGTCGTGAGCTCCCTCCCCCATCCCCACCCCCTTTCTGTTTCCCCCTTCCTTTTTTTCGAATAAATTATAAAGATTTTCCTTTTCCCAACTATTTCCTTTATTTTTAAAAAAAAACACCACCACTAGAGCTATACCTTGAGAGCCCTACCATCCATTCTTAATTAGCACATTCGTTTAGATAATACCACCAACTTTAACTTTAACACCTATGTGTTCTTTTGTACTATTGTTGTTGACATCTTTTGATGATCTGCTTCTATCACTGCTTGTTTTTCCCTACAACCACCCCCCACCCACCTCTCTCTCTGTCTCTCTCTGCCCCCCACACACACACCTTAAACAAGCTTATATTTCAACTTTTTCTTGGATTCGAACTCAAGTTCTTTCGAAGGGTCATGAGGACTCGAAACGTCAACTCTTTTCTTCTCCGCCGATGCTGCTAGACCTGCTGAGTTTTTTCATGGCCAAAATTGTGTTTTGCTGAAAAAGGCGGAATGCATTGGCATAGTTTTTTCCGTTTGTGAAGCTCGTAGCCCAGTGTGCATGTCACCTCTATGTCGACCCCGTATAAGCGAGTAACATTGTGAACGTCACTGATAATATTTAATTAGCTGCTAGTGCAGTTGCTACTACAATTTCTTTTTTTGTCAAGTGTTTTCGAATTTTGGAATCATGCCTGATGCTTAACCATACATTGAGATTTTTGCAAGCAGCTCTGTGTACTGTCAGTAGTTTGCATGTTGCACCCACCCAAATGGAGCGTAATGTTTGATGCAACGCAAAAGCCTTTTAGACTTATGGCCTACATACCAAGCATAACACATTCACTGCAATGCATGATGGTTTGAGAGGCCAAAAGTTTTTCTGACTTGCACGGTAGCATCCAGTTAGTTGAGGAGAGCACTGGTTTACCAAATGCAGCGTTAAACATCTAACTTCTATTTTTGATCATTTTTTTCAAGATGCGTTACCCACACACGGAAATCCAAAATAGATTCTGCACATTTTCGAAGCAAAATTGGCGGACTTAGGCCCAGTCATTTGTTTGCAAGAGATATAAATAGGGAACAATAAAGTTCAACCCAGGCAACAACACGTGTAAACACGAAGAACAACTTTTCACAATCTACAAAGCTGCAGATGTCAAAAAATACAAGTGGTTTGAAATTCGTATTCATTTGGCTGTCGCTAAACGTAACTGCACAGTCTTGCTCGAAAGCAAGTGACAAAACAGATTGGTGCCCTTGTTTTACAGTAACGATTCGATTGATGTTGTAACCTATATGATTCGCCCTCACCATAGAGTGTGGCCCCGTAACCATAATCTGCTCAACACTCAGCAAGTGTCGTTCTTTTAAAACCAATTATTTTATATGAGTTGTTTGTAATACATGATGTCTCCAACTGGTTGATGCAGTTGCAACAAATAATTTTATTCACGTTTTACACAAAAATGTTGAAGGATTACCTCACAATCTCAAAGCCTATGGAGCTATTGCATATCGATAGCAATGACATATCCATCTGTTTGTTCCACATTGCTACCCTTTTCACCAACGGGCCTATCGGGGAAATCATCAGAGTTTGCACTGCCTCACTTTATCATAGTAATCCAGTTAAATCACTGTTGCCTGAATCTGTATTCAATAAAACTGTGATTTCAGAAGCTCTTGCAGTGAGCTCCTTTTACCCCCAGAGCAGGCATTCCCAATAAGATGGTTATGCCATGGAATACTGTCTAGGCCTCACTTCGCAAATCTCGCTGTCTGTTTTCACGATAATCGCATCTTCAGTGGAATGCACCTAAGTTCCTATACCGTGCATGTTTGTGATGTGTATATAATCTGCAGCAGAATGTGAGCATTTCATTGTATACTTCAATGGGCTCCAAAATACGCTCAAATTCACCTTTGAAGCGAAACAGTTAAATAAGCTCCCAAAGGGTTGTCTAGTATTTTCTGCCACAAACCAACCTTCGCTGGTCACTGCATGTGTTCGGATTCCTGCAGTTCTTCAGGCTACTGAATAGGGCTGATCACAGCCCCTTAAATCGGGTTGCAACAATATGCTCAACATGCAAGAAAGAAGCAGAAATTGTATTAACGCTACCCTGCAGCTTAATTGATATTCTAATCAAAACATGCTCACTGTAGATCGCACAATCTCACAAATGATCCTTATAATTGCCATTCTCCCTGGATTTCCATGGATACATAAGCTGCGGTAAATTTGTGGGAAAAAAAACAATTATAGTCATTTCACGCTATCTATCATGTTTGCACACGAACATATGAGGGAGCGCATCCTCAGCGAGATACAACCAGTGTGATTTTTGGTTTTGACAGTGGGAATTTGGGGCACAGTGGAAGATGTGCTCATTGCATTTATTATTGAGGATCCAACTTCTTGAATCTTCAGAGAGTGGCCTTGCCCTGCTGCAGCGGCAGAGGCTACAAGGGTCAGGAATGATTGGTAGCAACTGGGTCAGGCTGGGTAAGTATTTATTATTTTAATTGCTTATAGTTTAATTATTTTTGTTGTTCATAGATAGTATGTTACATAATAATGAAGATCCAGAAAGAAGGGCCGTAGAGTAAATGTTTTAGAAGGTATAATTTAAAGGGATATCTCATGATAGGAGCAATCAAAGCTATAGTGTGCTCCTCGTGCTCCATGTGGGAAGCCAGAGAAATCTCCATTTCCCAGGACTAGCATGTATGCTGGAAATATGTCCAGCTGCAGTTTCTGGAGGCTCAGTTTTCAGAGCTGGAACAGCAGCTGGGGAGAAGGTGGATCATCCACAACTGTGAGACCATCTGGATAGCAAGTTTAGAGAGGCGGCCACTCTGCAACGAAAGAGACTTGTGGAAGGTAAACAATGTGTGACCTCCAGGCAGTTCAACAGAAACAGGCATGTAGTTCAGGTTTCCCCTGGGTCCCCGGTCGCAAATCGTATTTATTTCTCCAATTTGGAGCCTGATGAGGGGTTTGGTTCCTCCAGAGAGTGCAGACAGAGCCAAGCCTCTGGCACCACAAGCGGCCTGTCTGATCAGTAGGGGAGGAAGAGAGGAAGAACAAGAGTAACAAAGGATTCAACAGTCAGGGGAATAGTTAAGCGCTACTGTGGCTGTCAACTTTAATCCAGGATGATATGTTTCCACCCTGGTGCCAGTGTCGGATGTCACTGAAAGGCTGCTGGGCATCCTGATGGGGGAGGGTAATAAGGCAGAGTTCATGGCACATGTCGGTAACAATGACATATGCAGAAAGAGGGATGAGCTCTTTCATCAAGAATTCAGAAAGTTAGGCAGTAGACTAAAAATGAAGACCTCTCTGGATAATGCCCAGTGCCACGTGCTAGCGACATCAGGACTAGCAGAAAAACACCTGTGCATACGTGACTTAAGAGTTGGTGCAGGAGGGGGGTGTTTCAGATTCCTCGACTAGTGGGACCGTTTCTGGGGAAGTTGGAAACTGTACAAGCGGAATGGACAACATGTGATCCAAAGCGGGGACCAACAACATTGTGGGCGGGTTTGCTAGTGTTCTTCGGAGGAGTTTAAAATAATTCCACATGTTGAGAGGATACCAAATGTTAGCAGAATAGGGACACTTCATAATACTGTAAAACAATGAAATAAGAGGGCGTACAGTTGTGTTAGGTTTCAAGGGAGTAAGGGAAAGCTGGACAGCCTCTGCTTTAACACCAGGAGCATTACGGGAAAAACGGATGACTTAATGGTGAGGATTGACGCGGGGAATTGTGACATAGTAGCCATCACTGAGACGTGGCTGAGGAAGTGGAATGATTGACCGGTCAACATGCTGACATATAAAATCTACAGGCAAGACAGGGGAGAGATTAAAGGAGGAGGAGGCATTACATTATTAATTAAGGAAACAGTTGCTGCTGTAAGGAGATATGATATATTGTAGGGGGTAATGAATGAAGCTTTGTGGGTAGACGTTAAGAAAAAATGGACAGCCACATTTTTAGATGCTTATTGCACTGCCCGAAATAGTCAGTGAGAAATTGAGAAGCAAATATATCCAGAATTTGGGGAGGTATGTAAAATCAATAATAATGGTGTAACTACTTTACGTGATTTCAAAAGTAACTGGGATAGACATCGCGATAAATTTTTGGATAGAGTGGATTTTATTGAAATTTGTACAGGATAACTTTTTTCAGTCAGTATGCAAGGGACGGTGTATTGTTGAACTTAATTCTGGGGAAAGAAGCCGGACAGGTCGCAAAGGTGATGGTGGGCTAGCCTTTTAGTGATAGGGACCACAGCATGGTACCGTTTAACTTTGTTATCAACAACGAAATAGACAAGTTACAATAAAATGTTTTGGAGTGAGGAGTGTTGGGTTTAGTAAAATAACACAGGATCTGGCCAAGCTGGACTAGTAACACCTGCTTGTGTGGAAATCTACAGAGGATCATTGGGGGGCGGGTGGTCATAAAGGGAATATGGAGGGTACAGGCTCATCATTTGCCTTATATGGCAATATGAAGGAGTAACAAGTGCAGCAAACCTTGGATGACTAGAGACAGTCAGCTTATGATGAGAAGGAAAAGTTAGGCTTTTAGCATGCAAAACAAAAGCAAATCAGCGGAGGTGTTAGTGGAGTACAGAAAGTGCATGGAAATTAGGAGAGCAAAGAAGGGATTTGAGAGTTCTCTGACTAATAAAAGTAGGGAAAATCCCAAGATGTTTTATAATTATATCAATGGGCAGAGGATAACTAGAGAAAGAGTAGAGCCAATAAGGGACGACGGAAGCAAACTATCGGTGGAGCAAGATGACATCGCTATTGTGTTGAATGAATGCTTCACACCCGTCTTCACCGAAGAGAATGAGCATGAAGTTATCGAACTCGGGGAGAGAGACCACACGGTTCTTTAGCAAATTGACATAGGGAGTGAAATGCTATTGGAGGTGTTGGCAGGCTTAAAAGTGGACAAATCTGCAGCTTCGAATGATTTCTGTCTCAGCCTGCGGATGGAGGCAAGGTAGAAGTTCGCAGGGACACTGACTCACAATTTTAATTCAACTCTGGTCACGGCGGAGTTGTGGTTCCGGTATTTAAGAAGGCTTGTACAGATAAGGCATTGAAGTACAGGGTTCTTTGTCTCACGTCAGTGGCAGGGAAACTTGGAGAAAATTCTGAAGGAGAGAATCTATCTCCACTTCGAGTGAGAAGCTTTGATCATGAATAATCAGCATGGCTTTGTCAGAGGGAGCTCATGGCTTGCAAATTGTATTGAATTTTATGAGGAGTTTACCAGAGTTGTAGATGATGGATGTGCAGTTGATGCGGTTTATATGGATGTCAGCAAAGCTCTTAAAAATGACGCAAATGGAAGACTTATAAAGGAGGCAAACACACATGGGATACAGGGTATTTTCATAAGGTTGCATTCAAAATACGCTTAGTTGTAGGAGACCGAGCGTGATTACAGAAGACTGCATTAGTGACTGGAAGCCAGTGTCGGGTGGCATACCACACGGGTTTGGCTGGTTCCCCTACCTTTTGTAATTTATATAAACAACATAGATATCTGTGTGGGAAATAGTTATAGTAAGTATGCGGATGACACAAAGATTGGTCGGGTGGTTAACAGTGAGGTTGAGAGTCTTGAACCAAAGGAAGACATAACTGGGATTGTCAAATGTGAAGATAATGGGGCAGATGGAATTTCACCCTGAAAAGTGGGAGGTCATACAATTCGGAGGGAACAATTTGATAAGGAACTACTCAATGTAAGGCTTGACACTAGGAAGCCGTGAGTAACTAAGTGACCTTGGTATGTTGGTCCATAGATCCCTTTAGGCGGAGGGGCATGTTAGTAGGATGGCGGAAAAGCCATGTGGGAAGCTTCCCATTATCATTCGAGGCATAGACAACATAATTAGGGAGGTCATTTTGAGTTTTTATAGAAACCTGGTGCAGCCATAGCTGGAATATTGTGCAGTTCTTTTCGCCACAGTATAAGAAGGATGTGATTGCACTAGAGGGGGTGCAAGGAGATTGAACATGATGTTGCCTAGGATGAAACATTTAGGTTATGAAGAGTGCTTGGATAGGCTTGCATTGTTTTCATTGGAGCAGAGAATGCTGAGGTGTGAAATAATCGAGGTGTACAAGATTGCGAGGGGAATTGACAGAATGGATAGGGAGCAGTTGCTCCCCTTAGTTGAAGAGTCAGTCAAGAGGAGTCAAACGTGCAAGGTGAGAGGCAGGAGCAATAAGGGGATCTGAGGAAAAACATTTTACGCATTGGGTGTTGACGTTCTTGAATGCAGTGCCATTGTGTTTGATGGAGGAGGTTTGCCTCACTTCCTTTCTAAAGTACCTGGATGAGCACTTGGCAAGTCATAAATTTCAAGGCTATGGGGCAAATGCTGGTAAATGGGATTGGGTAGGAAGGTAAGGTATTTTACACGTGTCATTGCAGACTCGTTGGGCCGAATATCCTCTTCAGTACTCTCTGATTCTATGAATCTACCATCAAAAAGAAGCATCTATAAAACCAGGGAGCATTCTAATTTCAAGCAAATGCTTATCGAGGTACAGGAATTTTATTGCCAATTTTTTAAACAGAAATGTTGCCCAAGGCTATTGGTTCGTTATGGTCACACATATATTTGGCTGCTCGCGGCAGGATAATCAATGATTGTAATCAATGAACCCGTGTTTTGCAAATCTCAGGAGACTGTGCCCAACATTACACATGGACATAAGAGCAGAGTAAACTTGATAAGCAACCGCGATTCTGAAAAGCATGACACTAACAACCGAATTAAGCTTATTGGTTGGGCTCGCAGTGTGCTCCACTTATGTTTCTGCCCGTTTCCATAAATCTATGACCCCTTGTTATTCACAACTTCACCAAGGGGGAAGACGTCTCTTCCTAATTACGCTACCTGTGACCCTCATAATAATGTAAACCTCTATCAGGTACCCAACTCAGCCTTCTCTTCGGAAAACAACTCCAGCGTATTTGGTCTCTGTTCGTAGCTGAAATGTTCCAGTCCGAGTAACCTGCGGGCGAATCTCCTCTGCTCTCACTCCTCCCTAAAATGTAGCAACTAGAACTGCAGACAATTATCTAGCTGATAATAATTAGTATTTCATACAGCTTATGTTCACAATATTTCTTGCATTTTTTCTTCCAATCCTTCCCTTGAATGTCTCCCGTGTTTTATAATGGGCTTGAAAACGTGCGGAGAAACTTGAGCTGAAAGCAAAATATGGTGGATGCTGGATATATGATTTTTTAGGGATTAGTTTCTTTGTATCAGCAAACCCCAACTTTCTCTCTACTCTCTCGGACAAACACCATGCAAGCCATGTGAGTCCCGTTTTCCTTTCCACCAAAATCATGATTGAGACACAGCTCGGTGCTGAGGGTACAGCTGAGGGTTGAATAAAATGTTGATGCTGCTCCTGGCCAACCGCACATCACAAATTCAATTTTTCGAATTGTTCGATCTGTTCTGGACCTATTCCTTATTGCTCGTTGGCATTGACACACTATAAGAAGAAAGCTGTCCATAATGCGTGGACAAGCACTTTCAACTATTCACACCTGAAAATTCTATCATGGGCAGATGCAACCTCGAAAGACAACTTGATGAGGATGATTTTAAGCATTCCCCCCCTCTTGTTGCTTGTCTCTAGTAAATATATCCTTCCTAGGTGCTCCAGTGGCGGTGCTATAAAGCTACCACCCTCTTGTGTATTGAGGACACCTACCCGGAAGACATTCTGTGAATTGCTACTAGAGGTTTGTGTTCCAAGTACTTTCAAAAGGGTGGAAGGTCGAAGAATCTTTATGAGGTGAGGGTGGTGTCATGAAGATGTCACTTTTTTAGTAATCCAGGGACGGCAGCAAATAATTTCAGTACACAGGCTGAAATTTCACCTTGGAAGCTGGTGCAATTTAAATTCAATTGTAAATCAGGAACTGCATGCTAGTCCCATTATTGGCCGCCCTGAATCTACCATCGATTATTATTAACATCCATCTCCATCAGAGGGCTCTTCCACTCCTGAATCCCCAATTTAAATTTCATTCAATCAAATCATAGCTAAGCAGATTAAATAATTATTAGATAATGATGTCCCAAGCTGTGAATATTCACTAATAAGCATTATGTTTAATTAGAGATAAGCCTGTCATTCAGAATTGAAGATAATATTAGCCATCCAAATTAAATAGTTAATCGAACGTGGTTAGTTGGGATTCAGCAACTCTATAATGCATTTAAACATATTGTGCAGAGAGAGGAAATATACATATTTCAGTCTCGTGTTACTTTGCCCCAGGCATCATGCCATACCTTACTATAGCATTACCATTGGATTGGAGACTCAAAATGTAAAAACAATAAATAAGAATCTGTGGTCACATTTTTTTCAGTGGCACGTGTGAGAGTCGGTGCAAGTCTCTTATCTCTCTCCCCTTCTCTCTGTTTGAGTGCAAGTTCGTGCAAGGTTCCTCTTTTTCCCTCTGTGTGTGTGTATGGTGCCTGAATAATGTGATCTATGTATTTCACAAAATATCAGTGAAGGTTGAGTAATGGAAATTAAAGAACGTTTTCCATACTTTCAAGAAAAAAAAAACTAAATGATGGCCTAACAAAAATGTAGATGATGGCATTTGAAAACCAGTGTCTGCTTGTGGGTGGGGAGAGTTGTGGAGCTCAATGGCAAATAAGATTGTGCAGTGGCAGATGAAATATTTTTCACACGGTGAATTATGGTAGAAAGCGGTGTTCTCCTTTGTTCACTGCCAGGACAGAGGGATGTGTGTGTTTCTGTGCATAGCTGCTTGATATTGGCAGAAAATATTGAGTGCATGGTTCGACAAGCAGATTGTGTCTTATGTATCACACGTGGGCCAATTATGCCTTCATGCATGATTAATTTTATGCTGAAGTTATATGAAGCATCGGTTGGTGTGTAACAAAAATATAGCGCCAATTTGTGCCTCCATGCTTAAAGGCTTTTATTCTACAATTTTTCATGAGTTGTGGGCGGTGCTGAGAAGGCCAACATTTGCTGTCCACACAAAATTAACTTTCAAATGAACCTGCCGAGCTGCCTTCTTGAGCCGTTGTAACAGACTTAATGCAGACACACTCAAAATGCAGTTCAGAAGAACGTTCCTGAAATTTGATATGGCATGGTTATGGAACAAAGTCAGACTATCGTGTGGCAAGTTTCGTGTTGTGGTAAGGTGGTGTTTGTATGGGTCTACCACCCTCAGCCATTCAGTAGCAGGAGGCCGCGGGTATGGAGGCTGCTGCAAAATTAGCCTTGGCGTGTTGTTGCATTACTATTTAAATAATAATACATGTTACTGACAATGTGCACCATCAGTGGAGCGAATGCATGTTTGAGTGCGAGGGTGGAGTGCAGACCAGCGGGCTCCTTTGAACTGAATGTTGTCGATGATCTTGAGCATTGTTGCGCCGCCACCTTCAGGCAGGAAAGTACTGCATTTGGCAACACATGGCTGATTTCATCATTTTACATGGTCAAAGCCTTTCAGGAATCCGGAAGTGAGTTACGCACGTCAAAAAATCGCAAGCATTAACATGCTTTTATAACCCCGTTATTTAGGTGAACAGTCCATTTCATTTTCTGGTCTTTTTGAACTGCCATAAAGGTGATAGTGGATGTACTCAGTGATGGCCCTTATACTGAATTTCACGTTTGTGAGCATTCTTGGATGAGTGCGGAGCATAGTACCAGAATGCTCACACAATAGGGATTTTTGCAATGCAATGTGGGCTGATCTGCGGCTGCTGTCCTTAGAAATTAGAAATATGAGCAGCGATTTTATACAGCTGGAAAATATGTGAGATAGAGGAAGAGATAATGTATACATTAGATGGTCATAAAAGAGATGAGAAGCGGGCAAATTGAAGCATTTTACCAACGTATGCAGTGGTAGTGTGAGGAAGAAAGACCTTACAGAACGTTTGGCTAATTTTGCAATTGCTATGAAGCTGGCAGCAGGAGAGACGATCACTGAAATCAAAATAGCATTTAAGAAGCATTTCAGGGAGTTTAACCTACACGGGAATAGCTCAGAGAGGAGATGCGGAACCGATCGGATTGCTGTAAAATCATTTGAAAGTGCTTGATTGAACAAATAACGTCCTTACGCATTGTAATTAACGTATGACTATGATTTAAGAGGCTACATTCTGAGTCTTTGCATTGATTGTGATTGGAACGTTCTGTCTAAAACTGTGCTTTAAACTGTTTCAACGCACCTGAAAACTGAACTGAATGAATTGACGAAATTGAGAAAGTTCCATTGATATCCCAAAGCCAAGTGGAGTGTACCAAAGGAGAGCACTTTCAAAGCAATGACAAATGCACATCTGGTGGAACTCCCTCGCTCTCTGCACTAGGACTCCGTCATTTTTAAAGGAAAAATATATATGATCTTCTGGTACATTCTCATTTAGTTTAACGAGAACACTGCTAAAATTGTATTTGGATGCATTATAATTGTAAAAGATGAAGATGTGATGGTGCCAACATCCCATCTAGTGTACTCAATTATCTGTGATGGTGTGTGCGGGTGCAAGCCAAAAAAATACTCTGATTTTTTTTTTTCCCCTTATCTATTTAGCTAGAATTGGTATGGAAGAAAATATACCAAAAGCAAGTGCAACACCTATTCATTAACAGAATGAACTGAGAACGTTTAATTCAGGTACTGTGGGTGCCAGCTGATAGATGCCCTCCTGTGGTGCATCACAGAAAATGAGGTTTAGATCTTCAAGCAGCTTAACATCCTTTAATGAGGTTGACAGAACCGCAAAGCCTGATGGTTGAAGTTGACTTTTAATGAATTTCATTAGGTTCAGAGGTGATAATGTGACCGGCCTTAGATTTATGTCACCAAATTCATGAAAGTAATGCAATATTTCATAGTGCAGTCTTGGGATTCGCCTTTCTTCAAGTTTTGAGCAAATTGTTTACGGATTTTTTTGAGCCAATCCGATACAAGCTAGACTGATTCCGGAGGTAATTCACGCAATTCATACTCAAGCTAATGAAATGAATCATATGATGATAGACCGACAAAAAATCGTGACAGCTCCTCAACTTTTCTTCCTCTTTCTATGGATGTGTTCTGTTTATATTATATTTGCAACTCGTTGCATAACTTTTTTGTGACACAACCACTTCTATGCAAACAGCGTGTGAAGTCAGGCGGGAACATCAGTATATTGGGCGTGAATAGTGGTGTCCTGGCTCTTTTGTTGAGTGCACTTCCAAAAATGAGCAAATCACTGAGCAGTACAGAGGAATATAGCACAAGCGCACATGCTTATTTATAATCGACAAACTTGAATACATCAGCAGCAGGCTGTTCATCGCCAAAATAACGCCAAACATATTGTTTTGTCGCCTCGGGAGTGAAACCCACGATTTTGCCGATGGGATTCATGCGAGCCTTTGATGAAAATCCCAGTTTCCATGCTCGGCTTGTTGCCAGAACTAAACGACCTTTCAATGACTTCCCTTTTATCAAGCAAGCACACGATATCAGGTAATTCACAATAATACTGAGGGTCTTTACATTGATTTGGGTGAGGCTTGTCATGTTGTGGATCGGTCAAATCGATGTTTAGCTGAATCTTCAAATATAAACAATATTTTGCTGATTTTTTACACAAATATTCCAACTGGCTTTCGAAATGGGGAAAGGAATCAAGAATCAGGCTATTGAGCATCTATTACCCTCTTTGATTTCAAATGGCGAACTTCATAAGGAAACGCTAATTTAATTTGATGCTATAATTTCCCTTTTGACCATTCATAAATTAATTTCTGTATATTGGTGCTTTTCCCAATAGCGATGGCCCAGAGAGCCATAGTCCTGTAAGCGGTTAGTGCAGTTGTTCTATTTCTTGAAGAAATATATGTAACAATGTTATTGGTGTCAGCGTGGTAATTCAGAAGGCAGATATTAACAGAACACGTCTATAGAAAGAGGAAACAAACATATATATGTATATATATATATGTTTAAAACTGTCAGTTGTAAAAAATGAGACCTGAAAATTGATTCGTCGCACGCTGGCCCAAGATGGAATCATCAATCTTGCTTTATAGCATGTTTGGGAACTAGAGCGCAGATTTCCACGTTTGCAATTCTCATCACAATCCATGTAAGAGTATTTCCGTGGGCGCATGTGCATAGCACAGGTATATGCAAAGATTAGATTCAAAAAAAGAAGTTATCCTCTTATCACAATACTGAAATGCAATGGGATCGGAAAAGATTTAGAGCAGCAGGCAATTTTCATTTCACACTGGAGCCTGAAAGCAATAATTAGATGGTGTCAATTGATGTCCGATATAAGTAATAATATCAGCAGTAAGGAAATAAACTTCTATCACGTGGCCAAATCCTTCAAATTATGCAATGTTTCATTCCTTATTAGTGCTGGAAAAGTAATATAATAATTAACATGCAGAAGTGAAAGTTGGGGTTGCCTGAAGACTAACAAAATAGGAAAACGTGAGAAATAGTCCATGTGTTTGACAGTATGTGACAAATGAAACAGAGTTAGAATTTTGACACTATGTCCTTTCATCGGAAGGGCAAAATGTTAGAAATGCCATAGGATTTGAAGAAGTGAAAAGACGGGGTGAATGGGGGAAAAAAAAAAAAAGCAAGGCCCGAGCAAGAATGGAGGACTGGAAAGACTTAAAATGCCCAACCTTGTGATGTGCAATGCCAAAACAAGTATAATTAACAAATGAATAAAATAAAACATAGTGTGGATGAAGCGCAGATGGCAAGATAGATGCCATCTGGACACAAGGTACTGTACATAGAAAAAGACAGAAAACAACAAATCAGCAGCAACATAATAAAAATAAATGAAATAGAGGCACAATTCGTTGGCTTTAAAATTTGAACAGGCCTTTGAGTACATATGTGCTATGTTTCCAAATATGCAAGTAGTTTCTCGTTTGTCCTCACGTTGACATGGAAATACATTGGACTATTTCAGCAAGCAAATGTTAGAAATGTCAGAATGGAAGCATGGGAATTATTCAAACTGACAGGCGATTGAAAGTTTACGGTTATATTACCGACTGACCGGTGGTTCACTGCAATGCATTCACAAATTCTGCATATGTTTTCCTTATTTCAGGAAAGTCCGCAATTTGAGCAAATAATTAGATTTTCTAAATTAGAAAAAAATATATGCAAAATAATTGTTCTTTAAAGCGAACTTGTTTCCTGAACCTTTTGCCGCATAATGGGAGCATAAAAAATTTAATCTGTTGGAACTCCTTTAGCTGCATCGCAATGTGCCAGATGGTGATGAATGGAATCACTGTGCCTCCCTTCAGCTAAGTAATACTGAGTTACATGAAATTTGATGAATGGCCAACGACCTAAAATGTTATTGCTGTTCGTAAGCGCGGATGCTGCTTGACCTGCTATTTGCAATTTCACATTTACTACTTTGATTACAACATTAAATGCACCTGGTAGATGAGAGATCTGATGATAAAATGCACCCCGAGGTCCAGAAATAGTAAGGTGTCGAAGTGACTGACCACTTTGGTCGTTTCAAGGATGTAGGATGCAAGGCACTGGGCCACAGTAGAAAGAATAGAGTCCAGTGAAGCAGAAATGAGTGCATTGTGCAGGAAAATGGGACGGGTCTACCTCGGCACTACTTGTTATGGATCTGATATGGACTTGAAAGCGGGCTTTCCCGTGATGGGGGAGGATGAGCTTTGAGGCCACTGAGGGAAGATCACCAGATAGATGATGTGTCTGGAATTCTTAGAAACTATTGTTTGTTGTTCGGCCGTGGAGTCTTGGTCAATTTTGGGGTGTTAAGGCATATTGAAATGTTAGCATGTTGGCATTCCGCCTCTGCTAGGTGAAGGTTGGTATGCCAGCCCACGTTGATCATCATGTTGTGTAAAGATTTTAATGTTTGAAGTTGGCAAACGGAGTCCAGAAAATTCAAAAAGCGAAAGGGAAAATTGAGGGTGAGAAAGTGATATATTTTGATCTCAAATCTCGCCAAAGTTATCAATGAAAAATAACCTGGTCACTCCACGTACTGTAAGAACACAGAGACGTTATCCAGGTGGAAAGGCTAACATTATCACATGTAGAAGGGCCGACTGATTGTGGGGAAATTCCTTGCCAAATAATTGGATTTTGAAGAGCAAGCAATGAAAGAAGAGGTCAACATCATGCTATTTTTTTCAATGAACTGGGTTTTAAACAGATGAAGTTGATTACTTTGTTATGGACAGTTCTTTCAGAGTCAGAGTGCGGAAGTTATTCGCCATTGCCAATTCACAGAAGAAGGGAGAGTTTGTAACCAGGGATAATTAGAGTAAAATTGGCAGGGTTGAAGATCAAGAGGGATGTTAGACCCCATGATTTATTTATGTTGCTATCCCTTACACCTGGAATGCAGATAAACACATTGTCATTCAAGTGCTGAATGAGGTAAAGCGAGACATGAAAGTTTAAACTGGTGAAGATTTGAGATGTTGCTGCTAAAGGATAGCCTGATACTAGTGTATGTCACTGGCTGTGCATTTCAGAATGAAGAGTGATCATTGGTTCCATGACTTTATTGAAATTGTCTTAAATCTTCGTTCTAAGTGAAACACGGAAGCGGAACATTTGAAGAACCCTATTTCCGTTATAAGCTTGTTTTTGCTGAAGATATATAGACGAGTTTACTTATAACTTTAATCCTTCCGTATAGTTAATTCTAACACCCGCATCAATTATTGCATTTCCTTAGCCATACTTCCGTAATTAGTGACATAATACACATTGAATAACAAAAATGCCAAATGGCCTTTGGTTTCACAAGACTCTTCAAGGAAGCCAAAAGCATGAAAGCATTATTGCCATGCATGATCAGCTTGGAACCATTTCTCAGCAATAACCATTATTCCATATCATCGGTGATGAGGCGACAACTATTTCATTTATGTTATGTCTTTTAATCCTTGCATTAATATATATAACACGAATTTGTGTAAGACACTTACATATATCTACTTGTCTTAATGGTGCCTTTCTCATTGTTTAACATAACGTGGGTTCTATATATCACTTCGGCTGCATCTAAAGTATTTTCTTTCCTGATACCTAATGCTGTGGTAGCTGCATCACTATTTGTGACGTTAATTACACTCTCAACAGGTATTCTAAAATACAATGCAATTTTTGCTAGATTATGTTCTCAATAAAATTGTGAACCCCACCCAGCACCTGAGCACTCCCCGCACCCACCCTTCACACCCCCAACACCACTTTCACCCCGTCTCCATCTGTTATCAAATTGCAGTAATTTCTAACAACATGACATTAGTTTCCTGCTCTGAATTTGGTCCAAGCTGATTTAATATCCAGGGCATGGCAGCAGCACAAATTGTTCTCATTCCCAGTACTCTATACAGTATTGCATGACATTGCACCAGTGCTTTCCACATCCCTCCTGTAGCCTCAAGCAAAACCATTGTTCTGGTTGCCCCCATTTCACTTAGATAATTAACACTGCTGATATGGTATGTTTATTCAAATTGATGCCTAAATGGCTAATGTCCCTGCCAAAGTCTGTTCACAACTGGGTCCTCCCACATCCCCTACCCCTCATTTCATTTTGAACATGAGACAGGGTCTTCCGCATAAAATTCCAAAATCCTTTCAGCAGCATTAAAGCATTGTTAGCCTCGGATAGAAATGTCTTAACTCGGGTCAATTGATCGTGTCTGAAGACCATGCTGCCATTAGACTATGCTGGTCTAATTGATGATTGCTTTGCAATGGCTGTACTTGTGTTGTACTTATTTCCATTTTGTAAAGTCAAGTGCTCCATTGTGCAACTCCTTTGATTAGTTTTGTTGTTTTCCACCCCACAGCCGTTCCCATTACCTTCACTTTTTTCCAAACACATCTTAATTCTCCATTAGGGCACTGTCAGCCGAAACATTAACTTATCATTTGTAAGTACACAATATCCCAATGTCTCCGTTTCACGTTCTAGCATTCCTGAACCTTTGCTGTAGCCTGATGCTTCATTGCGCTCAAAAGAAAAAACTACAGAAATTCCTTTCATTGGTGAATATGAAAGATTAACAGATCCCAACACAACCAACAAATCTTGTGAAATAAAATCAGCTAACTATCTAATTTCTGCTTGCAAGCTGTAGTCCTATCAGATATTGTGGACGTCCTAATCAGGCAGAACAAAGAACAACATTTTTTTCACAAATGAAAATCTCCTCCAGCACACTGCGTTTTTATTTGGCCAATCATCTTACATCAATGTCCTCCTTTATTGAATAGGTTGATCAAGAAAAGAGACCATTCTGCTTAGCATTCCAGAAACACAATGATTTAATCATGCCTTCCAACTATCTATCTATCAATCTACCTATCTAGCTATCCAACTATCTATTAATGTACCTAACTAAAATCGCTGGAGTAGTGATCCAGAGAACCAGGGTGAGCCACTCGTCAGTTGGTGCAATTTGTATTCAATAAATATCTGGAATTAAAAGTCTAATGATGACCTTGGAACCACTGTCGATTGTTGTAAAAACCCATGTGGTTCACGATTGTCCTTTTGAGAAGGGACTCTGCCGCTCAAACCTGGCTGGTGTATATTAGACTCAGCCATATGGCAATGTGTTTGACTCTTAAACTGTTTGCTGAAACGCCGTAGCAATCAAAATCCATTATATCAAGTCGCTACAAAGTATTCAGAAAAGGAATGAAACCGGATGGACCAATTGGCATGGGCCAAGGCACCGGAGCAACAATGGCAAATTCTGCTCTTTCGGCCATGCAAATTTCACCGTTGTAAAATCTGGAGGCTAGAGCCAAAATTAGGAGAACAATCTCACAGTACAGTCAAGCAACATATTAATATAGTCATCCTCATGGAATCCAGCATTACAGAAAATGTCCCAGATACCACAATACCCATCCCTGGCACATCCTGTTCCACCTGCAGAGGGGGCCCCACAGTGACATACAGTGTGGAGGCTGTAGCCATGGGAGTCTTCAACATCTACTCTGGACCCCATGATATGTCGTTGATTCAGGCCAAACATGGGGAAGGAAACTCCCTGCTGATTACCACTTGCCAATCAAATCCAAAAACCATTGCACCCCCATTCCACCACCTCAGCTTATGAATCACGTCTCCTCCATGTTGAACACTGCTTTGAGGAAGCAGTAAGGGTAGAATGGGCGCTGAATGCCCCTTGGCTGGGGGAGTTAAATGTGCATCATTAAAACGTGGCTCGCTAGCACAACTACTGACTGAGCTGGCAGAGTCCTAAAAGTCATAACCGAAAGGCAGGTAGTGAGGGAAACAACAACAGCAAAAATCAAACATACATGCCCTCACTCTCATCAACCTGCCTTTTGGGAACACATCTCTTCAAGACAATATGGATATGGGCTACCATCCCAGAGTCATTGTGGATCCGAAGTCCTTCTTCACATTAAGGAAAACCTCTTTCATGTTGTGTTGCACTATCACAATGAAAAATTAGATGGATTTTGAACAGATCAGTGAACTCGAGACTGGGAACACAATGGGCGCAGTCGGAAATCAGCAGCAACAGAAGTATACTCGAACACAATGGATAAGCTGAGGGCCCGGCATATGTACTAATTTACCATGATGAACCCTGGTACAATGAAGAGTGCAGGAGGGCATGCCAGGAGCAGCACTACAATGATTAATTACGATTTGACAACGTGGTGAAGCAATAACACAGGATGATTTCCGTGCAAACAACATAAGCAGCAATGATAGACGGGGCTAAGTGTTACAACCACAAATGGATTGGATCAAAACTCCACAGTCCTGCCACATCCAGTCGTGAATGGTTCTCGGCAATTAAGCAACTCACTGGAGGAGGCATCGGAAATGTTGGAGCCCAGAACATCAGTGGAAAAGAAAAAAAACTGAAGCCTCGGCGTCATTCTTCAGCCTAAAGTTAGGATTGGATGATCAAACTCGTTCTCCACGGATGGTAAGAAGCATCACAGATGCCACTATTCAGCCAATACGATTCACTCCACGTCATATCAAAAATCAGCACTAGAACTTGCAAAGGCAATTGCTCCAGACAATATCCCGGCCATTGAACTGAAGGCTTGTAATCTAGAAGTTGCAGCACACTGAGCCAAGCTGTTCCAGAACAGCTAGAATCTTGACATCTACGAGAGTATCTATGCCCTGCACACACACACGCACACACCCACAACAAAAGGGACCAATCCTACAAAGCCAATTGCCACTCCATTAGTACACGTTCGATCATCAGTGAGTAATGGAATGGGCCATGAAAAGTGTTATCAAGCGGCACTTGGTTAGCACTAACCTGCTCACTGATGCCCAGTTTTGGTTCCACCAGGGCCACTCAGCTCCTGACCTCATCACAGCGTTTGTAAAACATGGGCAATAGAGATCATCACCCGAAATGTGGTGAGAGTGAATACCCTTGAAGTGAAGGCAATATTTAACTGAGTCTGGCATCAACGAACACTAGAAAAACTATACTCAATGAAAAACAGGAAGAAAACAATCGACTGGTTAGAGTCAAACCTAACACAAAGGAAAATGGTTGTGTTTTTTGGAGGGCAGCATCTCATCTCAAGGAGATTTCTGCAGGAGTTTGTCAGAGTAGCTTAATTAGCGGTGCCATTAAAACATGCTTAACCAATTACCTTAATTTCATAATGAGGTCAGAAGTGTTTATGTTCGGTGATGGTTGCATAATGTTCAGCATCATTCTTGACTCCTCAGATACTGAAAAAGTCCACGTCCAAGCGCATATCCAGGGTTGCTCTAACTAACGGCAAGTAACATTGCTGCCTCAAAAATGCGAGGAACATCTCCAACAAGAGAAATTCTCACCATTGCCCCTTGAAGCTCATTTACATTATTTTCATCAAATTTCCCACGATTGATATATTGGGTGTTGCCGTTTACCTGAAACTGAACTGGAGTATTCATATAAATGCGATGGCAAAAGAGCAGGTCAGAAGCTAGGGATCCTGCAATGATTAACTCAACCCCTAACTCCCAGAAGCCTGTCCACAATCTACAAGTCCCTGGTTAAGAGTGTGACGGAAATTCCCAACCTTAACTATATGAGTGCAGCTCCCACAACGCCAAGAAGCTTGACACGGTCCAGGGCAAAGCAGTCCACTTCATTGTCACCACAGTTGAACGCATTCATTCCCTCCACCACCAACAGGACAGCAAAAGCTGTGTGTACCATCTACAAGTTGCACTGTATGAATTCACCAGGGCTCCTTAGATATACTCTTGTAAAGCCAGAATCCTGAAAGAAAAGGGAAGCAGACACATGGGAATGATACCGCATGGGACTTCACCTCCAAGGGTCTCAGCGACCTGTCTTGGAAATATACCATTTTTCCTTCACTGACGCTGGGTTAATAGCCTGTGAATTCCTTCTGGAATACCACAAAAACATGCACTGCAGCTGTTGGAGGAGGCAGTACACATCACGAAGTCAAGTACAACTAGGGATGGCCAATTCACCGAAGGCTAAATAGAATGAATGAACCAAACAAATTATTTATATCTGCCTGGCAATCTAACGCTTCCAACACTGCCACAAGCCGCAGGTGGACTTGACAGTGCATGGAGGGCTTACGGTACCATTGTCATTTTCGCTGCCTCAGCCAATGGCTCTTCTATTTTAATTCCTTTTAGATGCAACGGAGTGCAGTCATATTTCACATGAGGCAAGATGAGGTGAGCACGGCAATAAGCCAGATGTCACTTGCCAGAAAATATATCCATTATCATCATTGGACTCTATGCATTCCAAACATTCTTTGAAGATACATTTTGCTGGAACCCGTGGCGCAATGTGAAACAAGGCACCTCATGCATTTTCATGAGTTCCAGGATTAGCAGTCCACTGAAAACACCAATACACCACCGAATCCCTGGAAGGTGACACCCTGACACTTTTGATGATAAGCCTTTTCTGGGAAGCAAATAGACTGAGGAAAAAGAAAAAAAATCGCGAAGAAACAAGCAAAGTATTGCCGTGATAGCATGATGTTCCTCGTTGGTGTTTGCAAGTAAATTACATATCAGTATTAGCCTTCTCTTCTAAAGCATGGGTTAAAGAGATACGAGATGGCTTTTGGAGGTCAAAGGGGCAAGCAGTTGCACTCAGGGCCTTGTTGTTGGAACTCTCACAATAAAATTTCAGGCTGATTGGCAGGGTTTTAGAAACGCACTGGACGTTTTGACGTGGCGTCGTCGAGAAACCGTAGCTCCCTGGAGAGCCGCAGGTAAGTCTAGGCAGATTATTGCAATACTGAATATTGGCCGGATGAATGACACTTAAACATGTGCTGGAAGAAATGCATCTATTTTACCTCATGGTATATATTAAAAATAGCCTTTATTTCGTCTTACCTGCAAAGTAATGGTTGATCTTGGTCGAGTTTTGTTATCTTTAACTGAAGAGAAAGTCCCATTAGCTTAACTACTGTCATTAGTTAAATTTGCTCGACCGTTGGGATCTTAATCTCGTTAAAAGTCGTTGAATTGAACGGGCATCATAATACCCAAAGGAAGTACACATGAACTCAAAGCCGACCAGTATCCTGGCAAGTGAATATTAAAATCAACAGTTCACCAGGATGCTGACAGCTTCGTGCAGGGTTTTGCACTTTAGCAAGATGTTGCCTCGTGTGTTTGTCGGTACCCAATCTTTCAGTTTTCTTGCTGAAGATCATGTACCAACTGGATATTTCCTGGACTGCATGGATTGGGACAGTGCATCTTTAGCCTGATAGGTATGTGGCTGCATTGGAAGTGTATTGAGATAATGACTTATTTTATAGATTGTTGAATAATCATATCTAGTGTGCATGGCCATTTACATGTCATCGTGATTGTGACAACTGTGTTTAGGATTATAAATTAATAACATTCACTGCTTGGGATTATATGGCCCCTAGCTTCAACTCACAAATATTTGTACTACATTCCTTTTGAACTACTTAAACGCATAATCAGATCGGAGAAGAATGCAAATGGCACCAATTGCAACTTCTATTAATTTCTATGCAATCCTTGTAAGATATGCATACAACGATCGAATAAGGCTCTGTGCTGGTAACAACCCAGTTGTTAAAGAGGAATTAAAAGGCGAATTGATGTTAGGAAAGTCAATGATCCGTTACGTCGAGTATTTAATTCCACTGACGTGAAAGGATCTGAAACTCTTTTTACAAGAAAATGTATTCTCTGGGTTAATTTATTTATGGATATCTCTTAACGTCTCCAGGTCTAGAAAGTATTTTGGACAGTGTATCCTTAAGCTTTGGATTCGAGTTTTGCATTTCAAGGAATATTCTTCATGTTGTTCGTACTCCCCGAGCCCCCTTTTTCCACACAAAATATTAAAATTGAGTTAGAGAACCTCTTTTATTTCATGTCCTTCAGCTAGCTTTCTGTTTTTCTGAGGGTGCAAGATATATCAATCGCAATTAGACGAGCAAAGTTAGCTGGAACTCATTCGTCCTTTCTAGCTCACTCTCTCTCCCCCCCACTATCTCTTTCTTTCTAGTTCTTCCTCTTCTCTCAAATTTAGAGAAGAATTAACAGAAAGAATTCAATCAGGAGAGATCAGCAATTCAAAACATAAGTGGGAAATTTAAAAGAGAATGTCATGATGTTTTCGATTAAAAATGCTACCATTAATCAACACATTAAAAGCTTCAATTAAAGATGTGACGTGGGGAGAAAAGTCATCCCATCAACTATCTCTCTCCATGAAAAAAATCGCAACGTAATTGTAATATTCCTATTTTTAAAAGCTGATGCATTATCAATGTACTTGTGTCTTTCAACAATTGTGTTGTACCTTGATGAAGCTAGAACAGTCGGACCAGCCATATTGGTGCGTTTTAATAGGTGGTGCATTCCTGTGTTGGAGGTATATCAGAGAATTACATTAGTTTGTTTATGGAATGAATGAGTTCTCTAATTTTTAAACTTTGAATATTCTGGGTTGCAACACATGAATTTAAGAATAATGAAAATTGATCAGACTGCAGTGTGTTTGATACTGAAAGTTCTTGGCAAGTTTGGTGCCATGTCTCTCTTTATTCTACATTCTGCTGTGAATTAAGTAATTTTCGGATAAGTGGTTACACAGTTAAGGCAACGTGAGGAGGAAGTTCTTACTTCCATGGATCGTTAATCTTTGGACTTAACCAACGCTCTGGCAACTGAATTTTTCAATTTATTCAAGACTGAGCTGCATAGCATTCGACCAACACACAAGGTAATTGATTAAAGGGGAAATTAAGATTTGTCCATGACATGGTTAGGTTGTAATTGATTTTACGTATTGTCAGAAGGGGATTGAAGGCAGAATGTGATCATTCCCATCATATAATGTTATGCCCTTATTCAACTATGTAACATTTCATATAACACCATTTTAATTGATATCCCAGTCCTTAAAATTTATCACCGCAGCTTTTGAGCTTTATAACAGGTATTCTGTTCGCTTGCATATGTGCAAACTGATTTTACAAGTTGCTGTAAAATTCCTATGCATAGAGTGACAATTAGAATTTCTGCAAAATAGACGCCAAACGTGCGTTTCTTTCAAGAATTATGCTCCCTGGCAATCTTTACAACACAGAATGATGCCAGAAAAAATGCCAATATTGGTGACCAAAGGGCCGAAGGGGCGTTGCTGGCGGTGACCTTTTCTTAAGAAAACATGTTTCATGTCGGACAAACTGAATTAATTTGAGAGTGCTTTGTGTTTGGCAAGTTCAGGCAGCATGCGGGATTTTCTAAAGAATGAAACAGTATCACAGTGAAATTCTTAAACCAATGTCAGCGAAGCTCTTGAAAGGAAGAAATAAGAATGGCCATGATCAATGTAACATTTGGTATTTTCGAAACCACCATTTTGAAATCCCCACATCTGGCAGTGTAACATATCCAATCATTTAGATCCAGGCTGTTCAGTTTTCAACAGACAGTTATGTAAACACCCGGTCCTGACGACGGGAAAAGGCGAGATTTTCGATTAGCTACTTCATGCAATATAAGGAAAGTGTTAATATCGAATTTCTTGCATAACTCCAGATGATACACTTGCGGAATACTGTGGACAAGTTATACTTGCCTTTCTGGTAAAGCCCTATTACACTATTCATTTCGATGCAGCTTGTTATGCTCCTTAAAATCCTCGAATTTTGGCCAATTTGTACATTCATAGTTAGTGCATATGTCTGTTTGCAAATATTGAACATAGTTGAGACAGCACAGAGATAATTCCACATGAATTACCCCTCAAGTGCAAGCCGTTAGCCAGAGGATCATCAGAGTGAATCGTCTGTGAGCTGCAAAATGTATGCAACCTCGAATTTTCCAATCGTAATGCTAATAGTTCTCGAGAGTCCTTGAATCAACTCTTTCCTTTTTGGAAAAAGGTCACTGTTTGGCGTGTATTTTGCAAAAATTCTAATTGTCACTTATCTATCTAAGCTGTCAATTTGTTTTGGTATCATGTCAATTCAACGGCCGTCAGAGAGCAAAATGTGACATACATCTGTGTTGCAAACATTTAATTAGGGTGTTTGCGAAGTCATTGCTAAAACGGCCTAGTTAATTATAATGGAATTATGGCTAAGATATGAAAATACTAACGTAAACCGCTGTTGGTTGAACAGAGAGGCCGAGCTGCCAGTAGAGAAAACTGGAATCTAAAAGCCATGTATAAAATGTTGCAGAGGCTGGAAGTTGTAATTAAAACAGAAATTGTTAGTAAAACATGAGGCCTGTCTCCCTCAATGGGGAGAGGAACAAAAAAGCTTCGGATGAAATAAGGCAATGATTTGGAACCGGTACGAGTAAGCACTGTGATTTTGTTATTGTGGTTGGAAAAGTGGGGTTGTAGCAGTTGGAGAAAATAAAGTATCAGTGAGCGCTTGTAGGTTGAGGAGTTTGAATGACAAGGATATTATGGAACAGAGGGATAAAGGCGTGACAATGGCAATTAAAATAAGTAAATTATTGGTCCAAGTATGAGTTAATATCAGAATTTATAACAGTGCTTCTAAAACGAAAATATCAGAATGTGTTAACTGTACATGATCTTGTTTACGAGGTAATATTACATGCCAAACACAAACAGAATTACCTGGACAAACTCAGCAGGTCTGGCAGCATCGGCGGAGAAGAAAAGAGTTGACATTTAGAGACTTCATGACCCTTCAACTGAGGACTCGAAACGTCAAGTCTTTTCTTCTCTGCTGATGCTGTCAGACCTGTTGAGTTTTTCCAGTTAATTCTGTTTTTGTTTTGGATTTCCAGCATCCGCAGTTTTTTGTTTTTATATTAATATTAAATGCCAAGTTATCTCAGAATGCTCTGGGAAGCCCAGCGAAGATAAATACCTCAGGGAAGTGGTAAGGATGTGTTGGCTGTGTTGAGATGCGTGAAGCATGCCGAATGTGTCGAGAGGGCACAATAGGGTTAGGGTTGGGGGATTCTGGTTTACATTCGGGGCTGGGGAGATTCGGTGGCTTGTCAGTGCACGGGATACACTGGTACGTAGACAGGGCCTCAGCAACTCATTTTGGATGGTCCGCATAGGCCTCAGGCGTCAGTTACATAGTTCATCAGGAGTTTAAAATTAGTATTTCTCCTTCTAAGAAAATAGGAATTTCTGACGTCTCCAATGTTTGGATTAGGCCAGGTGCAGATTAATTGTCCATCAGAATTTAAAGTCCCTGGGCAGATTCCGTGCCATTCTTGGGTCGGGCCACTGGATAGGCTGGCGAGGGACAGGAGGGGGTGGGATGGTGGGCGGTGCAGTTCCACGGCCACCTCCCCTGGGGAATACCGGTTGTTACAACGGGGGGATACAACTGCAAACTGAAAATCTGGGTCAATTACTTTAAATACTTGGCAATGCCATCGAAAGCCGATATACCCTCTTTTTAGAAATGGTTTCTGGCTTGCCACTGTCAGCTAATCGAGTTCTTATCTCCAGACAATGAGAAAATTATGGGAAGCGCTTTCAATCTTTAGGCATCTTCATTCTTATTGTCATGGGATTCCCGCTTCCATTGTCGGCCGAGTTGTGCAGCCTGCACTCAGGCCTATGTTTCAGAAGATCGGCCAATTCTCATCTTCTAACAATAGTTTGCTAGAATGCTCTTTGTTCATAAACTTCATTAGAAAATATTCATCCGGCATCCTGGAATTGACCTTCGCCTCTGAGTATATCACACGCTCATTATCACTAATCAATCTGCCACATACTGTTTCTACAATTAGTACTACTATTATGGCAATGGAAATGCTGATTTAAGATGATGGAGTTCACTTTTATTTTAACAACCATTCCATTCTCCTAATATTCCTTGATCAGTCGTATTTTCCTCTTGCTTTTCACTTCAATTGATCACATTTGATCTGTGTCTTGTTTCATAATTCTGCCGACAGCATTTACTGCTCTATTCATTTACATCGTGGCATTCTTCGTCCCCTGAATTATCTAATAATCACTTGTATGAATTTCAATCACTGTCTCGCACGTATGAATGTACCTAGCGTATAAATGCGACATGTTGCCCTCCTTATCGACCACTCATTGATTTGTATGACTATTTTATTTTAGGTCTTTCTATTTTCTCAAGTCAGCCTGGTTCCAAGACATGTTTAATTTAGTTTGTTCTTTCATCTTTCTCATTATTAAATTTAAATCCTATGACGCAAAAGCAAGTGTCCGAGGTCTTTGGTCTACTTGGCGCAGTTGGGCAAAGCCTTCCGCAATAATTGGGTCCGAATGTCAACTACACAGATGGAATGAGAACACATTGCACAGTGAAGTTCTTGTCACTCTTCAGCATTATTTAGTTTTTGCATGAATGCTCAGATTTTGTGTAAATATTGATTTTCTACTTCTCTTATGCTATGGAAGCATGCTGAATTCATGCATTAGCTTGATCATTCCAAACTTACTTCCAAAATCTAACACGACCGGATGGTGTGTCGCATTGTTAATGTCACAAAAGTATAAATCCATGCAACCATGCTAGTTAGCTTGTGGGGTGTGGGTTAAAGTCGGGCCAGTGCAGTTGGCAAGTTAGAAATTCAAATAAATCTGTAATAGAAAAATTGTCTCAGTAATCGGGAACCTGATACCCATTTTCGTTAGATCTCATCTTGTTTGCTAATGCCTTTTAGGGAAGGAAATCTGCCGTCCTAAGCTAATTTGTCAGGCATATGACTCTAAACACACAGAAATATTCTTGACACTTAGCTACTCATTCAAGTGCGTTAGTAAACCATCCAGTTGTACCAAAATGCTGCCGAAACATGAATGGAACGAAAAGGGATGGATCAAGTGACATCGTCCCAGGGTCAGGAAATGCCAGCAGCAAACGCAAACCAGCATGCCCAAAGGGGCCTCATCACTAACATCTGGGGGCATATGCCAAATTATAGAGAGAACTCCAACAGGCTGATCAGGACGACGCCAGATGTAGTTACACCCCCGGAATCATTATTTATCAGCAATTTTTCAGACAGGGTCATCACCAATCATGTGACATAATGTACCTTCAGAGCGAACAGACCCACCAGAGTTGGTGGCAAACTCAGGAGCTAATTCCCATGAGGGTCTTCGACATCGACTCTGGCTCCTTTTAATTCCGATGAGGTCAGTCAAAATCGACAGGAAAATGCCTTTTTTTTTTACCAACCCCTTAACTCCAGTCCACCTCCACACCCACCAGCACCCTAGCCGGCCCCCCCACACCCGCAAGTGAGTTGAATATCAAAAGCATTTGGAAGACCCATTGAGGATGAAAGGAGCAGAGAAAGTAACGTGCTAGTGGACTTCAAAGTTTATCAACAATATTGCCTCACTATCGACACTATTGACCTTCTTGTCCGAAGCCTAAGGGAAATTCTTGCTAGGCTTTGCCTGTTGCAGGTGCTGAGGGAACAAAGAATAGGTTAACGCCTACGTTACCTCGTGTTCACGAATATAACCGCTGCAGGGGCATATGTCCATGGCAGTATCAGTAGGAGTGACAGGTAACTATTCTTCTCAATATGATTTCTAGTGTTCACGCTGAGCATTCTGTCCATCGTGTTGTACAGCATTGCTATCATTGAAAATAGGTAGATTTTTAAACTGATCTATCAACTCATACCTGGACAGCTTTAGTGCCTTGTGTACCCTAGGCAATAGCAAAATTATATACAAACACAATGTGTCGCTCCATGCCCTAGCATTTGCCCCACTCTACAATACGATCATGTACAGAGATAAACACTTGTGCAAAGAAAATTGCAAGAAGGCATGCTGGGATCCATTCCTGCTTTGCCTGAAGCTGAGCTATCAACATGATGAACATACAGCAAATGTCTGCTTGCATGCCACAAGGTGGAAGCTGCATGAAATTGGCCAACATAAGAGATCCTGTAACCATCGTAAAATAATTAAGATTTGCAGTACAGCCTCACCCAGTCGTGAAACCTATTGACATTTACAGAATATCAAACAGGAGGAGGGGACTCCACAAGTTGCCCCATTACATTAGTGGGGGAGTCAAACACATCAATGGAAGAGGCAAAGCTCAGCAGTTCAAACCAATAAGCTAGTAGCGCCAAAATAATCTGGGTTTCCCAGATGCACAGAATCTAATCTTCAGTCTATGTGATTCAATCATCTCGATATGAAGATGAGGTTGATATCGCCAGGAGTCTTACTGAAGGCCTGTTCTCTAGAAAGTAGCCATACCGTTACCAAGCTTTTACATCAAATTTACAACTTTAGAACATATCTGCCTTTGTTGAAAATTGCCCAAGTGTGTCCTATCCTCAAAAGCAGAACAAATCCCACCCAGCCCATTATTGTATCAACAGCCTATTCACAATCATGAGCTAAATAATGGACATTACCTTCAACATTTTTTCAAGAGGCACATGCTCAGCAAAAATCTTGTGAACGTCGCTTAGTTTTGGTTCGGAGAATGTAAATAAGATTCTGACCTAACTGTAGACTTGATGCAAACATATAATCAATAACTTAACTCAAGACTTGAGGTGGCAGACATGCTCTTGACATGAAGGCTTCATGTGTCAGTGCTGGCAACAAGTAGCCCTAGCAAAACTGAATCAATGGGGATCGAGGGGAGCGGAGGGGGGCAGATGGGTACAGTGTTGATTAGTTCCACATAGGTTGCATTCATACCCTGAAGAAAATAACATGGTTATTGCTGCTGGAGTTCAATCATCTCATTCGTGAAAATTCGTTGCAAGAGTTCCTCATTGAAACATAACCATGCTCAGCATATTTTACACATGATCGTCCTGCTTTCATATGGTATAAAGTGGTATGTTTGCTGATGGTTGCAAAATATTGAGTCCAATTGTGGTTCCTCGGATACTGAAGCAGTCCCTGTCCACATGCAGCGATTTCTGGCCTGTTTTTAGGCTTGTGCTGAGGAAAGTAAATTTGGCACTGCAAAGCAAATAACATATCCAGTAAAACTATATTCAAACATGTCCCACTTGATATCCAATGGCATTACTATCGCTGAGACCCACATCATCACATCTCTTTTGTTAAAATTGACTGGAAACTGAACAGGAATATCCAAAAATTACTGTGCCAGAACAGGAGAGAAAAGAATGGATATGAGAAAGCACTGACTATTATAAGTAGGGAAAATACCAAGATATTCTATAAGTATAGCGACTTGAAGAGGATAGCCAGTGAAACATTAGGGCCCATGAGGGACCAGGGGTCAATTATGGGTGCAGCCAGAGGACGTCGGTGGAATGTTGAGTAAATACTTCAAATCCTTCTTCACCCAAGAGAATGAGGATGAAAGTATCGAACATGGGGAGAGAGACAGAAGCTTCTTCAACAAATTGATAAAGGTAGTGACAAGGTATTGGAGCTGTTTTATGGTTTACAAGAAGACAAACGTCCAGCTTCGGATGAATTGTGTCCCAGAATACTGAGGGATGAAAGGGAAGAAATCACATTGGCTCTGACCAAAAAGTTTAATACCTCTCAGGCCACCGGAGAGGTGTCAGAGAACTGGAGAACAGCTATTGTGGTTCCACTATTTAAGAGGGGTTGAAAAGATAAGCCAGGGACCTACAGGCCAGTGAGTCTCACGTCAGTGGTCGGCAAACTAGCAGAGAAAATTACGAAAAAGAGAATATTTCTCCACTTGGATAAGCAACTTTTTATCAGGGATAGTCAACATGGCTTTGCAAGAGGAAGCTCATGCCAAATAAATTTGATTGATTTTTTTGAGGACGAGACCAGTTGTGTAGATGAGCATAGTGCAGTTCTTGTAGTTTATACGGATCTCAGCAAAGCCTTTAAAAGGATACGACAGGAGAAACTTATAAAGAAGCCAAATATGCATGGGGTACAGGACTTTTTGATACGGTGGATTCAAAATTGTCTCAGTTGTAGGAGACAGAGGGTGATGAGAGAATGATCCTTTAGAGATTGCAAGCCACTGTCCAGTCACATACTAGAGCGACCCGCGCTTGGTCCGCTATTATTCACCATTTATATGAAGGGCATTGATCACGACGTGGCGGTACCATTAGTATGTTTGAGGATGACACAAAGATTGGCCTGGTGGTTAACAGTGAGCATGAGTGTCTTGGGCTGCTGGAAGGTATAGATGGGATGGTCAAATGGGCAGATAAGTGGCAGATGGAATTTAACCCTGAAATTTTTGCGGATGATGCAGTTTGGAAGGATTAAACTGACAAGAACGTTTTTGCTTAGAGTGTGCTGCTGCTCTTGAATAAACTGCCTGGGAGGGTGGTGAAGGAATGATGCCTCACATCCTTTAAAAAGAAAGTGGATGAGCAATTGACACGTCATAACATTCAAGGCCAAGTTTTGGTAAATAGTAATAGGTTGATGGGTCACTTTTTTCTCACGTGTTGGTGGAGAACCTAAGAGCCCAAGGGCCTCTCCTGCACTGTGTGACTCAGTGATTCTATGAACAGCAGGTCACAGGCAGGTTTTCCATACTGCCTGATGCCAAAAAGATCCCTTCCGCCTTTAAGGGTAGACTGTACCGCTGTACGTTTTGTTGGCTATGTCTGTCGTGATATCGACTCTCGCAGTTATCAAGAATTGGAATTAATACGCTATCATGATGGATTGTTGTTCTTCGTTGTCCATGAGACGTCCTTACCTTGATAATTACCTTAACTTAAACTTAAGAACAAGTTATAGTTCCTGAAATATATTTCGGAACGGGAATGCATATTTTCATTTCATTGGCACCAATTTTAATTTCAGCCTCGTTCTTCAAGTTAGACCATTATCGCTTAAAATTCTGATCATGCTGTTGTTTACAAAGGCGAAATTAAATCTAGACATTCAGTTGTATTGTTCATCCAACACTCTACGATTCTAAGATATATGTGACACAACTCATGCCCTCCTCGATCCCGACTGTTTAACGAGTTGTAATCGAATAAATATGGTGCGGCCTCCTTTAAAAAGAATCACATGAAATAGGCAAATAGAATGCTGAATTGTGGGAAATCTAGAACTAGCAACCCGTCCAAAAGTCAGTCGCTTGCAGAATGCTCGCAAATTTGCGGCTGCGATTAACAGAATCAAATCAGCCTCAGCAATAATACTGAATCTTATGAATCTTTGTACTCATCCCATATGATGAAGGTGTTACTTTTCGTCTCCTACTATGCACAATAAAGGATCCTCGTGTTTGGTGCCCGAGGCTGACCGGAGTCAGGAAGCGGGATGAAGAAATTATTGCCTTTTTTCAGCAAGAGCTTTCCTGATCATGCCGGTATTCAATTATATTAATTGATTATCATTTGTAGTGTTATGATCACAATCATTATCATTATTTTTGTATTTTGATCTTGACGACGAATTGGTGATTTAATAACATTGAACGAGAAAGCACAACATAAATCAGATTTGTTTTTGTTTGTTTTCTTTCTTTGCTATTTGCCATGTGATGATTAATCAGGCCTTCATTATTTGCCCCACGGTGGAGAACCGGACTCTTCATGTTCCTGAAATCGATATTTTCTCCCAACCTTTTATTTGATCAAGTTGCTTGCCCCTGTTCCCGCCTAAATGATTTACTATGCAATCAATCTTTAGGCAATCTGGAATACGTCATCTCTATTGGCTCTCTGTGTTATTAAGAGCCAGTTTCTGGCTTACCACAGCAGCCTACCGTAAATCAAGATACAAGTTTTTCCTCGAAACATTCTGGGGAAAATAAGTATTGCACCTTCTAAGGAAAGTTAACATCCATCCTAATTTTTTGTGGCTTGAACAATATCAATGCCGTCTCCTAAGCAGAACATTATCGGGTTTCTACAAACTTCCCTCCTTTTGCAATATATATATACTAATGAAGTTCATGATTCAGAATACTTTGCTAACCATTCACTTACTATGCTCTGCACCTTAAAAGATCAGAGCGCATCATTCCTATATTGCCTCTATATTCACTTTAGAGAAAAAAAATGCCCTAACAATGTCAATTGGGCAGCATTGTTTTCTAACGTAATCCAATCTGAAAGAGGGTTGACCATGTTGGAGCCTGAACGCCGATTTTCGGAATTCGAGCAGTGGCTGCGGTCACTGTTGGGCTTCTGTGAGGCAGTGAATTATGTCGATAGTACGATTAGGGACGTGGTTAGGCCATTGTATAGCATCATACAGGGAGCGAGTGAATTAGTGACCATTTGAACAGTGCCTGCAGCCAATCGATTTGGAATAGTATAGTCAGACCCTGATCTCAGCTGCAGTTTTGACGCCGTCAAAACAAAGTTGCTCTTTAAGAGGCGGGTTCTCACCGTACTGTAAATCTGGCCCGATGACGTGTTATTGCATTCTGGCCGTGTTGTTCCAGTGAAATGGGCATTTAATTAGCTGAATTGCCTTTTAAATTGACATTTAAATTATGCTTTAGAATCACAGACTTTTTAACCTGCCCACCTGCTGGTCAAGAGCGCCCGACGTTAACACGACCCAGAGAGAGCACCATAATCCGGGAAAGGTGGTCGATTTTGAAGCCTAAAATTGGGCCCATGATGTGAGTTTTTCAAGTCTGCGCTGCTGCTCCTTAATGACTGTAGACTCCATGATTGTTTGTTATTTTTTCTCCTCTGATTATTTTTTGTGAAATTCTTGCCCTTACTTATGTCAAGCTGCCCAGGCGGTGGTTACTAGGAATTTATCTGGCAACTTATCGCTGCTATGTGGCCAAAAAACGCGCATCCTGCCTATTAATGCACATTTCGCGATGAGTTACCAGTATGATATTGTTTTTACATTTGCTGGCATACCTTTCTCCCATTTCATCCTGTCAATCTTGCTTTCCTCTTCACTCCTCCTCTCAACGTGTTTATTTTATTTAAAATTACTTTACTTTGTCTTCTTTTCCTTTGAGTAATTCAGCTGTATTCCTACTTGCGTTTCCTTCAAGCAGTTCTTTGTAATCCCTTCTCCGAAGACACTTCCGTTTTGTTCAATGGTATGTTAAAAAACCATTGATTTCTCGCATAGGAATTAAAGCCATCTACATGTCTCCACCATTGTTGAAGTATCGACAAACACTGTAAGTTAACAAAAAGATGCATTGAGCTGCAAATGTTCAAGATTTCAATTAAGTAGATCGAGTAAAATTATTTCAAAATGCACATGTGCTATCTTAAGTTTCAAGTTTTCATTTTCGACAAAATTTCAATTTGCACGTTCGTATTCTCTGTTGTATACACCGATTTTCGTTAACAGTTGGTAATAAGCTTATGCATTTAGTTAGATGGCTTATATACCGGGTTGATGAGTTGTGGACAAGATGATTATCGAAAAAATATTCAAAAGTACCTATAATTATTCGCATTGGTCATGCTTTAAAGCTTAAAAAAGTAAGGAGGCTACACAACGATGTTCTGTCAGATAGCAAGTCAAGCTATTACAAATTTGCTCACCACTGTAGGGCGCCGTCTATATGTTACAATTTTCCTGATTCACACATCTTTTATAAAGACTTCATGAAGTGTCAAGTACAAATGTTCATTGCTCGTTTTGAATGATGTTTCGTGTTTTTTTTGTGAAGAAGAAACAGTTTCCTGCGCGTGCACCGATGTTTAACAATTGTTCTCTTGAAATTCCTGTATATATCCTTGTATTCAAATTAAACATATATTCAATCTGGATGGAATAAATGAGAAGTTTCCACGTTATGCATGCTATGACAAGCACAGTGTGCAAGAAAGATGCCGATTACAGGATATTATCGGTGGCCACTTCAAGCAAGAAAGAAAACTGTCAAACAAATTTATTCCAAAGAGAGTGGGTGTAGATCATTTGGCGAGAAGAGACACAGCAATGAAAGTCTCAATAACTGAGAGAACACCAAGAAGGAAAAAAAATAATCAGAGAAGATTGGAGTGCATGTCCATAAGTCAATTAAGCTGGAGAACAGCTTGTTAATATCGTACAATTGATGATCGAAGACGTTACCTTCATAGCCAAGGCAGAGGAATTAACATGTACTGGTGTGTCATCAGTGTATAAAATATTATTTAACGTCTAATAACTTGTTGCACACATATCCAGTTATTAAAATTACAGTGTACAGAAGGTGTATGTTTGTAAAAGTGGATAATTTTAGCTATGACGTAACATTAAGATAGGATGGAACTGTTTCTTTACAACACTGGCCTGGTGTGGGTTTGGCGGGCAGGGGGAGGAGCGGGGTTTGGTGGGGTGGGGGGGGTGGGGGTTGTCGGGGTGGGGAGAGGCGTACAAAGTACTCATTAAAGCATTTGCTCAAAATGTAATGGGAAGTTGGGGAACGATGTATTTATTTGCAAACTGCAAATAAAGTTTCTGCAACTTATGTGTTGAATAGATGTGGAGTTTCCTGCGTTACTTTTGATTATTCTTTGAAACTAATTCAATATTCAGACAATCCCTTCTGAATAACTATCAGCTGCTTGTATTGAGCAAAATAACTTTATAAACCTATGTTGAAAGCAGAAATTATATCGATATTTGATTGCATCTCATTTCGTGCAGTGGTGCCCTTGATTCAAATTAGTACTTCCGTATTAATTGTTCCTCAACGGCATGAGTTGCTAAAAAAAGGTCCTGAAAAACTGGAGGCTGTTCAGAATTGAGCATTTTTTCAAGTCATGCAAATTATCATAACTTATAAGCATATTTCTAACGTCCATGGACTACAGATAAACGCTAATTATATTTGTAAATACACGGTGTTCATAAAGTATAATATTTGGAGTTTAGATAATGATATCGAAGCCAAGTAAGCTCTTACCTTTGCATCTAACATCTTAATGCGATTGGGGGAATTCGAACATTGAATTAACATGAAAATACTGCTCGATTGGGACAATCACTATTACAGACATGCGAACTAAACCTACTAAATGTATTTATATTGCGAGTATTATCTTTTTTTGGTGAGCTGTGGTGGCTGGTGGTGTAGCAGGAGAGGGCAATTGTAAGAAGAAAAGGCTAGCAACTTGCATTAATGAAGGTTCAGCGAGGAATAAGATTTGCACACAAATCTGGAGAAATAAAATTAAAATGCAGCAAAGTCTTGGGTTAAGAGAGGAATACATTTATTCCCGTGAACAGTGTGTTTCAGCTGGCA